>NW_027258309.1:40000-85185 GCF_045791955.1 Oncorhynchus clarkii lewisi | reverse complement strand
TGTGTGTGGGCTTTAATACACGCCAGAGGAGGAATGAATTAAGCTGTGAGAGAGGAGGAGACAGATGGGAGGTGTGGGGAAAGTGTGTGTGAACTGTGAAGTGGAAATGATAAACTGTGTTTGTGTGTGTGTGAGGTGTTAGTCAGTAACGTGTGTGTGTGTGTGTGTGTGTGTGAGGTGTTAGTCAGTAACGTGTGTGTGTGAGGTGTTAGTCAGTAACGTGTGTGTGTGTGTGAAGTTGACTGTGTGTGCATAACATATTCACACTCATTATTAACGAAGCTAAGGTGGTAATTACTGAACACTGTGTGTGTGTGTATATGTGTGTGTGTGTGTGTGTGTGTGTGTGTGTGTGTGTGTGTGTGTGTGTGTGAGGTCTTAATGAGTAACTGTGTACTCGCTAATGACAGAGTTCTCATTGGGACTAGAAGACGAGGAAACATGCACGTAATTATCTTGGCAACAGAGCGATACAAATACCATAGCAACAGTACTATTGTACAAATACCATAGCAACAGTACTCTCGTGCAAATACCCCATAGCGAACTGAGGCGTAGGAATACCCCGACAGCATTAGTCTAACAACACCCAGAAGCCACACGCAGTTACCACGGATACAGTACATCTTACAGTAAATAGACCTGACAGTAAGGTTATTGATCCTAGAAGCAACAGTAGAAGATCATTAATGAACTGGTAATGTACCAATAGCCCTGTACAATGGACCCCAGCTACCAAAGTATTGTAAATCAAATTAAATGTGTCTGTGTATATAGGGCAGCAGCCTCTAAGGTGCAGGGTTGAGTAACCGGGTGGTAGCCGGGCTAGTGATGGCTATTTACCAGTCTGTTCCACTCCAATAGACTAAGCTGCACCACACAGCGACAGTGTTGGAGATCTATCCTGGCAACACACACATTTATACTACAGTCGTGGCCAAAAGTTTTGAGATTGACACAAATATACATTTTCACAGAGTCTGCTGCCTCAGTTTGTATGATGGCAATTTGCATATACTCCAGAATGTTATGAAGAGTGATCAGATGAATTGCAATTAATTGCAAAGTCCCTCTTTGCCACGCAAATGAACTGAATCCCCAAAAAACATTTCCACTGCATTTCAGCCCTGCCACAAAAGGACCAGCTGACATCATGTCAGTGATTCTCTCGTTAGTACAGGCGTGAGTGTTGACGAGGGCAAGGCTGGAGATCACTCTGTCATGCTGATTGAGTTCAAATAACAGACTGGAAGCTTCAAAAGGAGGGTGTTGCTTGGAATCATTCGTTCTTCCTCTGTCTACCATGGTTACCTGCAAGGAAACACGTGCCGTCATCATTGCTTTACACAAAAAAGGCTTCACAGGCAAGGATATTGCTGCCAGTAAGATTGCACCTAAATCAACCATTTATCGGATCATCAAGAACTTCAAGGAGAGCGGTTCAATTGTTGTGAAGAAAGTCCAGCAAGCGCCAGGACCGTCTCCTAGTTGATTCAGCTGCGGATCGGGGCACAGGAATGGCAGCTGGCAGGTGTGAATGCATCTGCACACACAGTGAGGCGAAGGCGTTTGGAGGATGGCCTGGTGTCAAGAAGGGCAGCAAAGAAGCCACTTGTCTCCAGGAAAAACAGCAGGGACAGACTGATATTCTGCAAAAGGTACAGGTATTGGACTGCTGAGGACTGGGGTAAAGTAATTTCCTCTGATGAATCCCCTTTCCGATTGTTTGGGGCATCCGGAAAAAAGCTTTCCCGGAGAAGACAAGGTGAGCGCTACCATCAGTTCTGTGTCATGCCAACAGTAAAACATCCTGAGATCATTAATGTATGGGTTTGCTTCTCAGCCAAGGGAGTGGGCTCACTCACAATTTTGCCTAAGAACACAGCCATGAATAAAGAATGGTACCAACACATCCTCCGAGAGCAACTTCTCCCAACCATCCAGGAACAGTTTGGTGACGAACAATGCCTTTTCCAGCATGATGGAGCACCTTGCCACAAGGCAAAAGTGACAACTAAGTGGCTCGGGGAACAAAACATCGATATTTTGGGTTCATGGCCAGGAAACTCCCCAGACCTTAATCCCATTTAGGACTTGTTGTCAATCTTCAAGAGGCAGGTGGACAAACAAAAACCCACAAATTCTGACAAACTCCAAGCATTGATTATGCAAGAATGGGCTGCCATCAGTCAGGATGTGGCCCAGAAGTTAATTGACAGCATGCCAGGGCGGATTGCAGAGGCCTTGAAAAAGAAGGGTCAGCACTGCAAATATTGACTCTTTGTATCAACTTCATGTAATTGTCAATAAAAGCCTTTGACACTTATGAAATGCTTGTAATTATACTTCAGTATTCCATAGTAACATCTGACAAAAATATCTAAAGACACTGAAGCAGCAAACTTTGTGGAAATTAATATTTGTGTCATTCTCAAAACTTTTGGCCACGACTGTACACTGAGTGTACCAAACTTTAATGACACCTGCTCTTTCCATGACATAGACTGATTAGGAGAATCCAGGTGAAAGCTGTGATCCTTTATTGATGTCACTTGTTAAATCCACTTCAATCCGTGTAGATGAAGGGGAGGAGACAGGTTGGGGAAGGATTTATAAGCCTTGAGATAATTTAGACATGGATTGTGTGTGTGTGCCATTCAGAGGGTGAATGGGCAAGACAAAGGATTTAGGTGCCTTTGAACGGGTATGATAGTACGTGCCAGGTTCATCAGTTTGTGCCAAGAACTGTAACGCTGCTGGGTTTTTCACACTCAACAGTTTCCTGTGTGCATCAAGAATTCTCCACCACCCAAAGGACATCCTGACAACTTGACACAACTGTGGGAAGCTTTGGAGTCAACATGGGTCGGCATCCATGTGGAAAGTGTAGGCTTGACCCCAAACTATGTCCTCCCGGTCTCCTCCCTATATATTCCTTCTGTCTCCACTCTGTCTCATCCCTGTCTCCTCCCTGTCTCCTCCCTGTCTCCTCCCTATATCTTTCTTCTCTCTCCTCTCTGTCTCCTCTCTGTCTCCTCTCTGTCTCATCTCTGTCTCCTCTCTGTCTCCTCTCTGTCTCCACTCTGTCTCCTCTCTGTCTCCTCCCTGTCTCCTTTCTGTCTCCTCTCTGTTTCCAATCTGTCTCCTCTCTGTCTCCCCTCTGTCTCCTCTCTGTTTCCAATCTGTCTCCTCTCTGTCTCCTCTCTGTCTCCTCCCTGTCTCCTTTCTTTCTCCTCTCTGTCTCCTCTCTGTCTCCTCCCTGTCTCCTTTCTTTCTCCTCTCTGTCTCCTCTCTGTCTCCTCTCTGTCTCCTCCCTGTCTCCTTTCTTTCTCCTCTCTCTCTCCTCTCTGTCACTCTGTATCTGGATGAATGATCTCTGTGGTTACTTGTATATTGATGAATGATCTCTGTGGTTACTTGTATATTGATGAATGATCTCTGTGGTTACTTGTATATTGATGAATGATCTCTTTGGTTACTTGTATATTGATGAATGATCTCTGTGGTTACTTGTATATTGATGAATGATCTCTGTGGTTACTTGTATATTGATGAATGATCTCTTTGGTTACTTGTATATTGATGAATGATCTCTGTGGTAACTTGTATATTGATGAATGATCTCTGTGGTTACTTGTATATTGATGAATGATCTCTGTGGTAACTTGTATCTGGATGTTTGATCTCTATAGTAACTTGTATCGGTACACGGTGAACTCTACATGATCTCTATGGTAACTTGTATCTGAACAGGGTGAACTCTACATGACTCTATGGTAACTTGTATCTGTACAGGGTGAACTCTACATGATCTCTATGGTAACTTGGATATGTACAGGGGGAACTCTACATGACTCTATGCAAAGGGTTTTTATAGTCTTTAGGAATTGTGCGTCATCTGTTCTGGTGTCACCCCCCACACCAGCCTTTAGATGCTGTGACATCCTGTGGAGGTCAGGCCTGGGCGATCAGGTTACTGTAACTTGGTATCGTTTGACTGGTCAATCAATGGTGGTTGGTTTTCGTTTGAAAGAGTCACACCTTCAACTGTTCTAAATGGAATGAAACGTCGTTGTTCTGCCTCTACTCCAGTACACTGTCCATGGAATAAGGTTGTGTGAAATGCTTCTCTTGTGAGCTAGCAAAGCCCATGGCCTGAGTTGGTCTGAGTAGTTCATGCTTTGTCTTGGTAGGTGACCTGAGGATCTACAGGTCTACATTGGAGATGCTTTGTTAATGTCAGGGTTGACTTGTAACTTCAGCTTTATGCCTTGTATGTTATTTTATTCATTTTACAACGCTTTTAAATAATACATTCACTTCTCATGACTATTCGCTTAGTCCTGCCAAACTCAGAATTCTGGATTGCACCTGGTTTTACTATAATATTAAATGGAGTCAGATGGTCAGGTTTAGCAAATGTAGATTGTTAAATATGATTTATCACTGCACACAAGCACACACACACACACACATACACACACACACACCCTCTGATAGATATGGCCAAGAGAGCAGTCTCTTTAATGGCTCCGTTCTGAATTCTCACACTGTGATAACTGAATTTTAATTAAGAGAATATGGAGAAATGTAATAAATGATGGTATTATTTTAATGACCTGAGACCAGAAGCTTTGTCATCATCCAAGTGGAGATGCTGTACATCACGTCTAGTCAACCTTAAAGGCTTCTCCACAATGCTTATTTCAGGGCAGAGTAAGGGCACCTACAGCAACACACTGATCACAAGAAATAGACGGCGGCTTCAGACGTTTGAAAAGGTCCTAAGAACGTCGATATATGCCTTCCTCTGTGCTCAACCCCCAAAAGAAATGTAGAATGATCGCCCAGCACTGGGAGCGAACTTGTGATGCTCAGAGCCAGAGAACTCCCTCATTAGACCACTGAGCCACCTTAACCACTCACAATGAATACCTAAACTTAACTACTCACAATGTGAATACCTAAACTTAACCACTCACAATGAATACCTAAACTTAACTACTCACAATGAAGACCTAAACTTAACTACTCACAATGAAATACCTAAACTTAACCACTCACAATGAAGACCTAAACTTAACCACTCACAATGAATACCTAAACTTAACTACTCACAATGAATACCTAAACTTAACTACTCACAATGAATACCTAAACTTAACTACTCACAATTAATACCTAAACTTAACTACTCACAATGAATACCTAAACTTAACTACTCACAATGAATACCTAAACTTAACCACTCACAATGAATACCTAAACTTAACCACTCACAATGAATACCTAAACTTAACCACTCACAATGAATACCTAAACTTAACCACTCACGATGAATACCTAAACTTAACCACTCACGATGAATACCTAAACTTAACTACTCACGATGAATACCTAAACTTAACCACTCATAATGAATACCTAAACTTAACCACTCACAATGAATACCTAAACGTAACCACTCACAATGAATACCTAAACTTAACCACTCACAATGAATACCTCAACTTAACCACTCACAATGAATACCTAAACTTAACCACTCACGATGAATACCTAAACTTAACCACTCACAATGAATACCTAAACTTAACTACTCACAATGAATACCTCAACTTAATCACTCACAATGAATACCTAAACTTAACTACTCACAATGAATACCTAAACTTAACTACTCACAATGAATACCTAAACTTAACCACTCACGATGAATACCTAAACTTAACCACTCACAATGAATACCTAAACTTAACCCTCTGAGTTGTTTCTGTTTCAACCCTGTAACCACATGGAATTAATGCGTAAAAACAGACGTTTATCCATAATACGTTGAATTTCGACATGTAAGAATGAGATCTTGTTGACCGAAAACTCCAGGCAGTTCCCTTATCCCCTAGCCTAGTAGAAACTTCCTGTAGATTGAATTAATTACATGAACTCCTTTCAAATATACAAAAGTGGGAAAATGGTGAACTGTCTAGGGTGTATGTGTTAGGGGTTGTTTCTGTACGGGGCCAAATCATCTAAGAATGTTTCCATGTTATAGTTCTCTTAAAGTCCCATAGTGGGTCTTATTCCATGTTATTGTTCTCTTAAAGTCCCATAGTGGGTCTTATTCCATGTTATTGTTCTCTTAAAGTCCCATAGTGGGTCTTATTCCATGTTATTGTTCTCTTAAAGTCCCATAGTGGGTCTTATTCCATGTTATTGTTCTCTTTAAAAGTCCCATAGTGGGTCTTATTCCATGTTATTGTTCTCTTAAAGTCCCATAGTGTGTCTTATTCCATGTTATTGTTCTCTTAAAGTCCTATAGTGGGTCTTATTCCATGTTATTGTTCTCTTAAAGTCCCATAGTGTGTCTTATTCCATATTATTGTTCTCTTAAAGTCCCATAGTGGGTCTTATTCCATGTTATTGTTCTATTGAAGTCCCATAGTGGGTCTTATTCCATGTTATTGTTCTCTTAAAGTCCCATAGTGGGTCTTATTCCATGTTATTGTTCTCTTAAAGTCCCATAGTGGGTCTTATTCCATGTTATTGTTCTCTTAAAGTCCCATAGTGGGTCTTATTCCATGTTATTGTTCTCTTAAAGTCCCATAGTGGGTCTTATTCCATGTTATTGTTCTCTTAAAGTCCCATAGTGGGTCTTATTCCATGTTATTGTTCTCTTAAAGTCCCATAGTGTGTCTTATTCCATATTATTGTTCTTTAAAGTCCCATAGTGGGTCTTATTCCATGTTATTGTTCTATTGAAGTCCCATAGTGGGTCTTATTCCATGTTATTGTTCTCTTAAAGTCCCATAGTGGGTCTTATTCCATGTTATTGTTCTCTTAAAGTCCCATAGTGGGTCTTATTCCATGTTATTGTTCTCTTAAAGTCCCATAGTGTGTCCTGTGGGTCTTATTCCATGTCGGTTTACTGCAGGGGTGGGCAACTCCAGTCCTCCAGAGCCTGATTGGTGTCACCTCTTTTCTCCATCCCTAGCAAACACAGCTGATTAATCAAATGTCATTCTATTGGAGTCAGGTGTGTTAGCTGGGGCAAAACTGTGACACCAATCAGGCCCCCGAGGACTGGAGTTGCCCAACCCCTGGTTTAATGTGTCCTATGTTCTGAGTGATATGATGTGTTGACTGTGAACACAGCAGTGTGGTCTCTGGTGTATGGGGACTGGGGGACATGTGGTGGGTGGGCTGTATGTTCTGAGTGATATGATGTGTTGACTGTGAACACAGCAGTGTGGTCTCTGGTGTATGGGGACTGGGGGACATGTGGTGGGTGGGCTGTATGTTCTGAGTGATATGATGTGTTGACTGTGAACACAGCAGTGTGGTCTCTGGTGTATGGGGACTGGGGGACATGTGGTGGGTGGGCTGTATGTTCTGAGTGATATGATGTGTTGACTGTGAACACAGCAGTGTGGTCTCTGGTGTATGGGGGACTGGGGGACATGTGGTGGGTGGGCTGTATGTTCTGAGTGATATGATGTGTTGACTGTGAACACAGCAGTGTGGTCTCTGGTGTATGGGGACTGGGGGACATGTGGTGGGTGGGCTGTATGTTCTGAGTGATATGATGTGTTGACTGTGAACACAGCAGTGTGGTCTCTGGTGTATGAGGACTGGGGGACATGTGGTGGGTGGGCTGTATGTTCTGAGTGATATGATGTGTTGACTGTGAACACAGCAGTGTGGTCTCTGGTGTATGGGGACTGGGGGACATGTGATGGGTGGGCTGTATGTTCTGAGTGATATGATGTGTTGACTGTGAACACAGCAGTGTGGTCTCTGGTGTATGGGGACTGGGGGACATGTGATGGGGTGGCTGTGTGTTCTGTCAACGCTGGTTGGCCAGGGATGAGTGTGTACTCCACTGAACCCATTCAAGGGATGCTTTCAGTCTTCCTGCTGTGGAGTTGGATACAGCCACTGGACATGGGGATTGGATGAGGGTTCCCTGACCATGTGGTTATTATCTGTGGTGGGGGACGATGTTCCACTCCCTGTGTGTGTGTGTGTGTGTGTGTGTGTGTGTGTGTGTGTGTGTGTGTGTGTGTGTGTGTGTGTGTGCGTGTGTGTGTGTGTGTGTGTGTGTGTGTGCACGCACGCATATTGCCCTATCAATGCATCCCCGTGTTTAGATAATGTGTCCTCCTTACCGTTTATTGGGTAAATGTGTCCCTTCATGTTGGCAGAACCCACAGCCAAATGTCACACACACACACACACACACACACACACACACACACACACACACACACACACACACACACGCCAAATGAGCCATCAGATTGGTCTGATTCCTGCCAGCTGCTCGCACTATCACCCTGTTTGCCGCCCACGTCAAGAAACACACAGGAGGCGGCCTTTATACCGGCCATCAGCCAATGGAAACCCAGAATACAGAGTTCTGGGCATGGTTTAACCAATAGGATAGGAGATAGTTTGGTGATGTTACATCAGACAGTTCTGGATTAGTGACAGTAAATAAACACACATATGGCTTCTCAGTTTAAGATCAGCCAATAGTAACAGGATAGATGGCCTGTCTGGTCATGGAGCAGCCAATGAAAACATAGGGATTTTACACACCTACACCTGTCCTGTGGATAACAATTGTTGGGTTCTTTTCAATTATAGCCACTTCAGCAAAGGAATTTAATATAATTCCTGAACGCGCGCACACACACACACACACACACACACACACACACACACACACACACACACACACACACACACACACACACACACACACACACACACACACACACACACACACACAGAGATATCTGATATGTGACATTACACCTGCACTCTCAAAATAATATATAAATATGGTATCACCATATCTCAGGTTTTAAATGCCCTTCAATGTCTATCATTTGGAGAACGGATAAAGGCAGACGTGTCTGATAGTGTGGGGAATGCCCATGAGGAGAGAGGGAATAAGCGATTCTGTCAGCTGTCACACTGGAGAGAGGTCCTCTACCGGCGCCGCGCGCTCACCAGACAGAGCCACGCGGATTCGGCGGGAGTAGGTTATGCTCGTGCTCCTGGGAAGACGAGATATTTGGCATCGCGCTGCCTCAGTGTGAGCCGCTGTAACAAGAGTCTGCTAATACAACGGCTTTATAGAAACATCACAACGGCCCGGGAATGAGAGATGAACGGGAACAGAGCAAGCTTTGGATATCCTGCGTCTGATGTTGATTAACTAAACGGAATTTGGTTAGCATGGAACAATTTCAGGTAAGATTTAAAGGAGCTCGGGCAAATGTATCCCAATATAAGCGGATATCATAAGGAATAACGCTTTGTTATTCATTTGAAGTGTCTTACTTTGCGGCTGTGCTGTTGCGTTATGAAAAGTCTCTCAACGTTAAATAACGGTCAAGTCCACTTGACATGTCTGTGATTAGTCTTTACGGATCTAGAGATCGAGGAGACAACTCGTGAGCAGCCCTAGCAACGGGGGATATCTATACTGGGCGATACCTTCACAAGCCTGCTAAACTGCGACGCATAGCCGCGCGGATAGTCCAAAATGTTCAGAAAGGAGCAAGGTGCTCTAGTTATGGCGTTTGACTAATCAGCTCCCCTATAAATATAGTCGCAGATGAGAAAATAACGTGTCCAGATAATATACTAGTGCAGGGTGACAGCCAGAAAGATCAGGCAGCGCGTTTATCAGTTAGCGGAGAGACGCGCCCGAGGCCCGCGCCGGGGTTGGCTCCAGGGCTCCCTCCGCGGCAGCCAGTCCGGTTGTGGACCGAGTTAAAATTAGTTTTATATTGGATATTGGGTGGATATTCGGTTCTCTCTACTCAATAGCTATTGAACCAAGCCTTCAGTGATGCATGACGCATGCCTATGAAATGTATATATTCTGAATCAGGGATGGATGAAGAACAGTCCACACATTTGTTTGCTGTAAAAAAAAAAAAAATCTTCAAAAACGTTTGGATTGTTCTCCACCTACCCCTGATTCAGAATATATCATTTTCATAGTCATGGCCTGCTTGGGTAAATAACTATTGACGAGAGAAATCCGAATATCCACCAAATATCCAGAATGAAACTAATTTTACCTTGGTCGGCTGTGGCACCTTTGGTACTGGGCCAATGCCAACACAGGGGCAGTAAACAAAGTTCCCCCCGTCGGTCGGTGCCCACGGCCGGACTGACAGTAATTGTAACACAGATTTGTGGTGGATTACGCAGCAGAGCCCCAGCTGGGCTGTGTCGTTTAGTGTGCACACTGTGTCGCGCTCAGCACGCAAAT
This sequence comes from Oncorhynchus clarkii lewisi, assembly GCF_045791955.1. Lineage (NCBI taxonomy): Eukaryota > Metazoa > Chordata > Actinopteri > Salmoniformes > Salmonidae > Oncorhynchus > Oncorhynchus clarkii. The sequence continues at coordinate 74,894 of NW_027258309.1, read as the reverse complement.
TATTTTTCTATTGCCTTTTTAGTGCATGACAACGAGCAGCAGCCTTGTAAGATAAATCTCCAGTAGCCTAATTGGATAGAATGATACACGGCGAAGAGAAGGAAAAGAGAGAGGCCCCGTTTAACATTCCCTATAATATGTTTTCATGGCCTATTTGGGCTATTCATTCCATGCCAAAGCTGTTGTCATTGGTTTCCATCATCAAATAATAATTTACCAATGAATTTCAAGGAGAAGCCAATATGTTGCCCACAAGTCACTGAGGCTTTGCACCTGGTGTTATCATTTAGTTAAGCTTTTCTTTCTTTCTGCCACTGCTACTTGTCGTCTGCCCAAAGTATCTTGTCTAGCTAGCTGTGGTAGTAATGTAGAGACCACCCGGCTATAAATAATATGACAAGTTCTCCGAGCTCCATGTGCTGCTGGATTGGTTTACCGGGTCGGCTCAGCCCCAGTCACCTTGTTATCCGCTTTGTACGAGGGCGGATATAATCCCTCCCTGTTTCGTGCACTACTTTTAACCAGAGCCCTATCAGCCCTGGTCAAAAGTAGTGCACTATTTAGGGAATAGGGTGCCATTTGGGATGTTGCCCTACTGCCATTACTGCCCCGCCCACACTCAACCACGGAGGGGAACAAACGCGCCACCGCAGATAACCGCTGGAGCCACTTGTCACGGGTGGCGGGCTCCTCGGGACCTACCGGAGCTAACCCCTCCATTTTATTTCTCCATGTTATGACCTTCCAGTTGTCAGGGAGGATAACCACTCTGATGCTCATCACGGGACAGTAACGGATAGGCAAAGGATTGCGAGGACGCTCTCCGTTGAATTGGTTAGACTAGATGTTTTTTCAGGTGCGTGGTTGAACTATCATTTGAAGGTGTGTGTGTGTGTGTGTGTGTGTGAGAGAGAGAGAGAAAAGTAGATAGTGTGTGTCAACTGTGCTGCTGAAGTGCTGTATAATTCTATTCAGTCAATTATGTGTAGTGCATTTGAACAGAGTTTGCACTTATCCAAAGTGCACTTCCCTGGAGTTGACTGCAATGTAATTACATGGGGTTGTCATGTGTCTGTGGGTTCAAATGACATGGAGGTGTGTTGAGGTACAGTACTAGCCAGAGAGCTCATTAGGTTTCAGGGACTTAACTCCATGTGGTTGGTTAAACTGTGAGGAGAGATGTGTTTAAAGGTGTATGTGTGGTTGGTGAACTGTGAGGAGAGATGTGTTTAAAGGTGTATGTGTGGTTGGTAAACTGTGAGGAGAGACGTGTTTAAAGGTGTATGTGTGGTTGGTGAACTGTGAGGAGATGTCTTTAAGGTGTATGTGTGGTTGGTGAACTGTGAGGAGAAATGTGTTTAAAGGTGTATGTGTGGTTGGTGAACTGTGAGGAGATGTGTTTAAAGGTGTATGTGTGGTTGGTGAACTGTGAGGAGATGTGTTTAAAGGTGTATGTGTGGTTGGTGAACTGTGAGGAGATGTGTTTAAAGGTGTATGTGTGGTTGGTGAACTGTGAGGAGATGTGTTTAAAGGTGTGTGTTCCAGTGGCTGTTCTCATTCTGGAACACTGGAACTTTCCATCACCTCCGTGCAGCTGAAGTTGTGTTGGAATGTCAGAGTGATAAAGTAGTAATGAGCTTCTTCAGGGAGACTATTTTTAACTCCTCAATAAACATGTGGGAATCAAAATAAACCCTCAGTTGTTGCGTCTCTAATAATAATAATTTTGGGGGTGTTTATATTTGTCCTGTCACTTTCACAAGTGTAATGGAAACGTGTTTTCTTGCATATCACAACTCCCTCGGAGACACCCGCTGAGAGTGGGATCACAGCCATGGCTCATATCACAACTCCCTCGGAGACACCCGCTGAGACTGAGCTGTGGTCTGTGTAGGTCTGTATCTCCAGGTTAGACTGAGCTGTGGTCTGTCTAGGTCTGTATCTCCAGGTTAGACTGAGCTGTGTCCTGTCTAGGTCTGTATCTCCAGGTTAGACTGAGCTGTGTCCTGTCTAGGTCTGTATCTCCAGGTTAGACTGAGCTGTGGTCTGTCTAGGTCTGTATCTCCAGGTTAGACTGAGCTGTGTACTGTCTAGGTCTGTATCCCCAGGTTAGACTGAGCTGTGGTCTGTGTAGGTCTGTATCTCCAGGTTAGACTGAGCTGTGGTCTGTCTAGGTCTGTATCTCCAGGTTAGACTGAGCTGTGGTGTGTATCTCCAGGCTAGACTGAGCTGTGTCCTGTATCTCCAGGCTAGACTGAGCTGTGGTCTGTATCTCCAGGCTAGACTGAGCTGTGGTCTGTATCTCCGGGCTAGACTGAGCTGTGGTCTGTATCTCCAGGCTAGACTGAGCTATGGTGTGTATCTCCAGGCTAGACTGAGCTGTGGTGAGTCTCTGTTTCCAGCCAGATCAGCCAGTCAGTGAGAGAGAGACCAGGGGATTCCTTTCCTTCTCCTGGTTGATCCGGCCTGTCCGGTGCTGCAGACAGATTGAGCCGTGGATCCTGGTCAGATAAAGCAGGCTGTCTGGGGAAGCGCTGCTTGTATTGACAGATGGCTTATTGTCCCGCGGCTTCAGTCCCCTTCTGCATCCCACTCCTCAGGCTGGAAGCCCTAACACTGCTGTTAATGTTATACACGGGTCCTTCCCACTGCGGGGTGGGAGGTGATGGGTGTGTGACGTCTGTGTCAGTCAGTGGAGGCTGCTGAGGGGAGGACGGCTCATGTTAATGGCTGGAACTGAGTAAATGTAATGGTATCATGGTTCATGTCCATTCACTCCATTCCAGACATTATTATGAGCCATCCTCCCCTCTGTAGCCAACTGGTGTCTGTGTGTGTCTGTGTGTGTGTGTGTGTCTGTGTGTGTCTGTGTGTGTCTGTGTGTGTGTGTGTGTGTGTGTGTGTGTGTGTGTGTGTGTGTGTGTGTGTGTGTGTGTGTGTGTGTGTGTGTGTGTGTGTGTGTGTGTGAACGAGTTTAACTACACTAGAAGTCCCCAAAATAATTCTAAATGAACAAAAAGTTGACCAACTGGGGACATTTTGTTGGTCCCCACATTTTGGACAATCCGCTCGGTTATGCATCACAGTTTAGCAGTCTTGTGAAGGTATCACCCAGTATAGATATCCCCTGTTGCTAGGGCTGCTCACAAGTCAAATGCTATTTCTAAGGGGTTTAGGGTTAAAGTTAGAATTAGGGTTAGGTTTAGGTTTAGTGTTAGGAGCTAGGGTTAGTTTTCAGGAAAGGGTTAGGTTTAGGGGTTAGGGAAAATAGGATTTTTAATGGGACTGAATTGTGTGTCCCCACAAGGTTAGTTGAAATAGACTGTGTGTGTGTTAGAGCTGGTGACTTAGCCATTAGCCTGCCGCCCACCCACTCTCTCTCCCTCTCACTGGTTTGGAACGGTGGTGTTGTGTTCCTGCTGTGAAAGGCCTTGCCCCCCACCTTGCTGTTCCCCTCTAGTCACTGAAGGCATCATTACAACTCAGTGTGTGTGTGTGTGTGTGTGTGTGTGTGTGTGTGTGTGTGTGTGTGTGTGTGTGTGTGTGTGTGTGTGTGTGTGTGTGTGTGTTGTTTCTGTGTGTGTGTGTGTGTGTGTGTGTGTGTGAGAGAGAGAGAGAGTGCATGTGTGTTTCTGCGTCTTTGTTTGTGTGTGTGACGTTTACTTCTGTGTGTCTGCGTTTGTTCATGCCTGTGTGTTTGTGGGCATCATATGCTTCTGTATGGGTGTGTGTGTGTGAAACCTTTGCTTCTGTGTGTGTGTGTGTGTGTTTATGTGTGTACACGCCTGCTTGGTGTGTGTGTGTGTGTGTATTATTGTTGTGTGTTTGCCTCTGTATGCGTTCTTCTGTATCACGGTGTATCAGAGTGAGAGAGAGAGGCGAGGGAATTCCATGTCGCTCAGATGGATCCTTTGGCAGCCATTACTCACTATTAGCCAATGCCAAACTCTACGGCAGGGAACTAAGAGAGAATAGGCCGATATTTCAGTTGCCATCTGTTGTTAGCATAAAGAGTTCTTTAATGTGCACTTAAAGCAGGAAGTAGAAAGCTCCTGAAAGGTCAGATTTTGTTTAGTTTCAGGGCCCTAATTGCTCATATCTGACGATGGAGTTTAGCCTCTTTATGTTTTTATATTCGGCTTTTTCTACTAAGCTGCTTATGGGGTTTTATTAGAGTTAAGGTGGTGTTTTATTATGTTAGTGTGTGTGTGTGTGTGTGTGTGTGTGTGTGTGTGTGTGTGTGTGTGTGTGTGTCAGGTACAGTTTCGCATCACATTAAAGCAACACGTATCTCCTACAGTGCTTCCTTGATCTTTCTAATCAGCTCCTGTTTTATATATGTCCTGTACACGCTCTATAGGAAACATGTACTTACTAGGACTGTGATGTGTGGTTATCTTAACCATGGGTCCACTAACTGTGAGTCACTCTGGATAAGAGCGTCTGCTAAATGACTAAAATGTGACATGTTCTAGCCTGACCCTGCTACCATCCTGGTAGGTCGTGTTACACACCCCGTCCATGAGATCCAGACTCTCCCCAAGTCAGAGGAGATGGCTGGCTGTAGAAGGCTGACCCTGCTACCATCCTGGTAGGTAGTGTTAGACACCCCGTCCATGAGATCCAGACTCTCCCCAAATCAGAGGAGATGGCTGGCTGTAGAAGGCCGGCCCGGTGAGAGTGTGTCTTTGCCATACACTTCAGTTCAGCTTAAGCCCTTTCTCCTCACCGCCGCCAAGCAAGGTCAGTCTGAATAGAGACTCCCACTTCAGGGTGGAAGGAAGCCTCACACTCTATTATAGTAGAACCGGTTTCATAACGATTGAAGATGACCGAGGTGCCGGGCTCTAGCTAGGCTCTGCTCTTAAGAGAGTGTAGGAATGAAGGCTGTTCTAATCTACTGTATTCTAGTATCAGTATTCTACCGTATTCTTCAGTATCCTACTGTATTCTACAGTATCCTACAGTCTTCTACAGTATCCTACAGTATCCTACAGTATCCTACAGTATTCTACAGTATCCTACAGTATCCTACAATATAGAGGACTGAGATTCCGAGGCTCTGTTCTGAGTGTGGTAGAAGGACGGCATAATCAACAGAAGGGATGGGCAACTGGCTGCCTTCCGAAGGGCCTCAGATCACCCCACCCCCCCCCCCAAAAAAATATATACATACAGTTGAAGTCGGAAGTTTACATACACTTAGGTTGGAGTCATTAAAACTCGTTTTTCAACCACTCCACTAATTTCTTGTTAACAAACTATAGTTTTGGCAAGTCGGTTAGGACATCTACTTTGTGCGTGACACAAGTAATTTTTCCAACAATTGTTTACAGACAGATTATTTCACTTATGTGTCACACTGTGTCACAATTCCAGTGAGTCACTAAGTTGACTGTGCCTCTAAACAGCTTGAAAAATTCCAGAAAATGTCATGGCTTTAGAAGCTTCTGGCTAATTGACATCATTTGAGTCAATTGGAGGTATACCTGTGGATGTATTTCAAGGCCTACCTTCAAACTCAGTGCCTCTTTGGGAAAATCAAAAGAAATCAGCCTCTGGGCTGAGGGGCTCTGGCGCCTCTGAGCTGAGGGGCTCTGGCGCCTCTGGGCTGACTGGCGGCACTGGCGGCCCCTGGCTGACTGGCGGCACTGGCGGCCCCTGGCTGACTGCCGGCACTGGCGGCCCCTGGCTGGCTGCCGGCACTGGCAGCCCCTGGCTGACTGGCGGCCCCTGGCTGACTGGCGGGACTGGAGGCCCCTGGCGGCACTGGCGGCGCTGGGCAGACTGGCGGCACTGGGCAGACTGGCGGCTCAGGTGGCGCTGGGCAGACGGGTGGCTCAGGCGGTGCTGGGCAGACGGGTGGCTCAGGCGGCGCTGGGCAGACGGGTGGCTCAGGCGGCGCTGGGCAGATGGGTAGCTCAGATGGCGCTGGGCAGACGGGTAGCTCAGATGGAGCTGGGCAGACGGGAAGCTCCGGCAACGCTGGAGAGGAAGGCTCTGGCAGCGCTGGTCTGAGTAGCTCTGGTGCCTCTGGAATGAGGGGCGGGAGCTCTGTAGCGCCGAACAGGCGGGAGACTCCGGCTGCGCTGGAGAGGAGGAAGGCTTTGGCAGCGCTGGAGAGGCGGGAGACTCCGACAGCGCTGGGGAGGAGGAAGGCTCCGGCAGCGCTGGACAGGCGGGAGCCCCTGTAAGGATGAGCCGGAGAGACAGCCTGGTGCGGGGGGCTGCCACCGGAGGGCTGGTGCGTGGAGGTGGTGACGGATAGACCGGACCGTGCAGGCGCACTGGAGCTCTTGAGCACCGAGCCTGCCCAACCTTACCCGGTTGAATGGTCCCGGTCGCCCTGCCAGTGCGGCGAGGTGGAATAGCCCGCACTGGGCTATGCAGGCGAACCGGGGACACCGTGCGCAAGGCTGGTGCCATGTAAGCCGGCCCAAGGAGACGACCTGGAGACCAGATGCGTAGAGCCGGCTTCATGGCACTTGGCTCGATGCCCACTCTAGCCCGGCCGATACGCAGAGCTGGAATGTACCGCACCGGGTTATGCACCCGCACTGGGGACACCGTGCGCTTCACAGCATAACACGGTGCCTGCCCGGTCTCTCCAGCCCACCGGTAAGCACAGGAAGTTGGCGTAGGTCTCCTACCTGGCTTCGCCACACTTCCTGTGTGCCACCCCCCAAGACATTTTTGGGGCTGACTCTCGGGCTTCCATCCACGCCGCCGTGCTGCCTCCTCATACCAGCGCCTCTCCGCCTTCGCCGCCTCCAGCTCTTCTTTGGGGCGGCGATATTCTCCAGGCTGTGCCCAGGGTCCTTTTCCATCCAACTCATCCTCCCATGTCCATTCCTCTTCTCGCTGCTGTTGCTGTTGCCCGTTACCACGCCGCTTGGTCCTGTTGTGGTGGGTGATTCTGTAACGGTTCTCTTGGGGTGAAGTAGAGGCGGACCAAAACGCAGCGTGGTTATATTGATTCATGTTTAATAAAAACAGATAAACACGAACACTACAAAACAATAAACGCGGAAAACCAAAAACAGCCCTATCTGGTGCAAAACACAGAGACAGGAACAATCACCCACAAACACACAGTGAAACCCAGGCTACCTAAGTATGATTCTCAATCAGAGACAACTAATGACACCTGCCTCTGATTGAGAACCATACTAGGCGGAAAACATAGAAATACCCCAAAACATAGAAAAACAAACATAGACTGCCCACCCAACTCTCGCCCTGAACATACTAAATAAATACAAAACAAAGGAAATAAAGGTCAGAACGTGACAATACCGCTCAGGAAGGAGACGCGTTCTGTCTCCTAGAGATGAACGTACTTTGGTGCGAAAAAGTGCAAATCCCAGAACAACAGCAAAGAACCTTGTGAAGATGCTGGAGGAAACAGGTACAAAAGTATCTATGTCCACAGTAAAACGAGTCCTATATCGACAACCTGAAAGGACGCTCAGCAAGGAAGAAGACACTGCTCCAAAACCTCCATAAAAAAGCACATCTACAGTTTGCAACTGCACATGGGGACAAAGATCGTACTTTCTGGAGAAATGTCCTGTGGTCTGATGAAACAAAAATAGAACTGTTTGGCCATAATGACCATCGTTATGTTTGGAGAAAAAAGGGGGAGGCTTGCAAGCCGAAGAACACCATCCCAACCGTGAATCACGGGGGTGGCAACATCATGTTGTGGGGGTGCTTTGCTGCAGGAGGGACTGGTGCACTTCACAAAATAGATGGCATCATGAGGGTGGGAAATTATGTGGATATATTGAAGCAACATCTCAAGACACCAGTCAAGTTAAAGCTTGATCGCTAATGGGTCTTCCAACTGGACAATGACCCCAAGCATACTTCCAAAGTTGTTGCAAAATGGCTTAAGGGCAACAAAGTCAAGGTTTTGGAGTGGCCATCACAAAGCCCTGACCTCAATCAAATAGAACATTTGTGGGCAGAACTGAAAAAGCTTGTGTGAGCAAGGAGGCCTACAAACCTGACTCAGTAACACCAACTCTGTCAGGAGGAACGGGCCAAAATTCACCCAACTTATTGTGGGAAGCTTGTGGAAGGCTACCCGAAACGTTTGACCCAAGTTAAACAATTTAAAGGCAATGCGACCAAATACTGATTGAGTGTATGTATAAACCTCTGACCCACTGGGAATGTGATGAAAGAAGTAAAAGCTTAAATAAATCATTCTCTCTACTATTATTTCATTTCACATTCTTAAAATGAAGTGGTGATCCTAACTGACCTGAGACAGGGCATTTTTACCAGGACTACATGTCAGGAATTGTGAAAAACTGTGCTAAAATGTATTTGGCTATGGTGTATGTAAACTTCCCACTTCAACTGTATATATATGTACAGTACCAGTCAAAAGTTTGGACACACCTACTCATTTAAGGGGTTTTCTTTATCTTAATTATTTTCTACATTGTATAATAATGGTGAAGACATCAAAACTATGAAATAACACATATGGAATCATGTAGTAACCAAAAAAGGTATTTGAGATTCTTCAAAGTAGCCACCCTTTGCTTTGATGACAGCTTTGCACACTCTTGGCATTCTCTCAACCAGCTTCACCTGGAATGATCTTGAAGGGGTTCCCACATATGCTGAGCACTTGTTGGCTGCTTTTCCTTCGGTCCAACTCATCCCAAACCATCTCAATTGGGTTAAAGTCAGGTGATTGTGGAGGCCAGGTCATCTGATGTAGCACTCCATCACTCTCCTTTGTCAAATAGCCCTTACACCCTTCCTGTTGAAAAACAAATGATAGTCCCACTAAGTGAAAACCAGATTGGATGGTGTATCCCGGCAGTGTGCCTTTAATTATCATTACATTACAGACAGTGTCAGCAGTAAAGCACCAACACACCATCACACCTCCTCCTCTATGCTTCACGGCGAGAACCACACATTCGAGATCATCCATTCACCTACTCTGCGTCTCACAAAGACACAGTGGTTGGCACTAAAAATCTAACATTTGGACTCATCAGACCAAATGTCAGATTTCCGCTGGTCTAATGTCCATTGCTCGTGTTTCTTGGCCCAAGCAAGTCTCTTCTTCTTATTGGTGTCCTTTAGTAGTGGTTTCTTTGCAGCAATTCAACCATGAAGTCCTTATTCATGCAGTCTCCTCTGAACAGTTGATGTTGAGATATGTTTCTTACTTGAACTCTGTGAAGCATTTATTGGGCTGCAATTCCTGAGGCTGGTAACTCTAAAGAACTTATCCTCTGCAACAGAAGTAACTCTGGGTCTTCCTTTTCTGTGGCGGTTCTCATGAGAGCCAGTTTCATCATAGCGTTTGACATTTTTTGCGACAGCACTTGAAGAAACTTTCTAATACGTTTTGCTTATTCAAATAATCAAACCTCGATGACGAGTTGATTATTTAAATCAGTTGTGTTGTGGGAAAAAACAACAATGTGCACTCCTTGAGGTCCCCAGGACTGAGTTTGGGAAACGCTGTCCTACACTAGTATCCAACTCACCGACCCCAGGCTGTCTGATTCAGAGCAGGGTAAAGACAGGGTGAATTCCCCAGAATTGGAGAGAGAGAACTGGTAAAGAAGCATGTTTGGTAACACAGCTTTTGGGAAGCTCCCCCCCTGTTGTTAAACCTGAGTCAGAGGACCTGGGGATGGGCTCCTGTTACACAAGAGGCCTGATTTATTCTGGAGCTGGGAACAAGCTTTTAGACACAGGTGCTGCTCTTTTGAGTGTGTCTCAAAAATACAGAGAGACAGACAGATAGATAGATAGAATGACAAGCGAGAGAGAGACAGAGAGACAGACAGACAGATAGATAGATAGAACGACAAGAGAGAGAGATAGATAGATTGAACGACAAGAGAGAGAGAGACAGATAGATAGATAGATAGATAGAACGACAAGAGAGAGACAGATAGATAGATAGATAGATAGAGAAGAGAGAGAGACATTGTTAAAACACTGTATGTATATATAATATGAAATTTGTAATGTCCTTATTGTTTTGAAACTTCTGTATGTGTAATGTTTACTGTTAATTTATATTGTTTATTTCACTTTATATATTATCTACCTCACTTGCTTTAGCAATGTTAACACATGTTTCCCATGCCAATAAAGCCCTTGAATTGAATTGAATTGACAGAGTATTTGTGAGTGTCTTGAACCCTGTGGGTAACAAAAGTGCAGAAGGGGCAGTGGATTATCATGATGATGCAGAAAGAGAGCTGTGTCAAAGGGAGAGATGGGGAGAGAGAGAGAAACAATGAGAAAATCAGAGAAAGAAAGAGGTAGAGAGAGAAACAATGAGAGAAACAGGGAAAGAGGTAGAGAGAGAAACAGAGAAAGAGGTAGAGAGAGAAACAGAGAAAGAGGTAGAGAGAGAAACAATGAGAGAAACAGATAAAGAAAGAGGTAGAGAGAAACAATGAGAGAATCAGAGAAAGAGGCAGAGAGAGAAACAATGAGATAAACAGAAAGAAAGAGGTAGAGAGAGAAACAATGAGAGAAACAGAGAAAGAAAGAGGTAGAGAGAAACAATTAGAGAAACAGGGAAAGAGGTAGAGAGAGAAACAGAGAAAGAGGTAGAGAGAAACAATGAGAGAAACAGAGAAAGAAAGAGGTAGAGAGAAACAATGAGAGAAACGGGGAAAGAGGTAGAGAGAGAAACAATGAGAGAAACAGGGAAAGAAAGAGGTAGAGAGAAGCAATGAGAGAAACAGGGAAAGAGGTAGAGAGAGAAACAATGAGAGAAACAGAGAAAGAAAGAGGTAGAGAGAGAAACAATGAGAGAAACAGGGAAAGAGGTAGAGAGAGAAACAGAGAAAGAGGTAGAGAGAAACAATGAGAGAAACAGGGAAAGAAAGAGCTAGAGAGAAGCAATGAGAGAAACAGGGAAAGAGGTAGAGAGAGAAACAATAAGAGAAACAGAGAAAGAAAGAGGTAGAGAGAGAAACAATGAGAGAAACAGGGAAAGAGGTAGAGAGAGAATCAGAGAAAGAGGTAGAGAGAGAAACAATGAGAGAAATGGGGAAAGAGGTAGAGAGAAACAATGAGAGAAACAGAGAAAGAAAGAGGTAGAGAGAGAAACAATGAGAGAAAAAGAGAAAGAAAGAGGTAGAGAGAAACAATGAGAGAAACAGGGAAAGAGGTAGAGAGAGAAACAGAGAAAGAGGTAGAGAGAAACAATGAGAGAAACAGAGAAAGAAAGAGGTAGAGAGAAACAATGAGAGAAACGGGGAAAGAGGTAGAGAGAGAAACAATGAGAGAAACAGGGAAAGAAAGAGGTAGAGAGAAGCAATGAGAGAAACAGGGAAAGAGGTAGAGAGAGAAACAATGAGAGAAACAGAGAAAGAAAGAGGTAGAGAGAGAAACAATGAGAGAAACAGGGAAAGAGGTAGAGAGAGAATCAGAGAAAGAGGTAGAGAGAGAAACAATGAGAGAAATGGGGAAAGAGGTAGAGAGAAACAATGAGAGAAACAGAGAAAGAAAGAGGTAGAGAGAGAAACAATGAGAGAAACAGAGAAAGAAAGAGGTAGAGAGAAACAATGAGAGAAACAGAGAAAGAAAGAGGTAGAGAGAGAAACAATGAGAGAAAAAGAGAAAGAAAGAGGTAGAGAGAAACAATGAGAGAAACAGGGAAAGAGGTAGAGAGAGAAACAGAGAAAGAGGTAGAGAGAAACAATGAGAGAAACAGAGAAGGAAAGAGGTAGAGAGAGAAACAATGAGAGAAACAGGGAAAGAGGTAGAGAGAGAAACAGAGAAAGAGGTAGAGAGAAACAATGAGAGAAACAGAGAAAGAAAGAGGTAGAGCGAAACAATGAGAGAAACGGGGAAAGAGGTAGAGAGAGAAACAATGAGAGAAACAGGGAAAGAAAGAGGTAGAGAGAAACAATGAGAGAAACAGGGAAAGAGGTAGAGAGAGAAACAATGAGAGAAACAGAGAAAGAAAGAGGTAGAGAGTGAAACAATGAGAGAAACAGGGAAAGAGGTAGAGAGAGAAACAGAGAAAGAGGTAGAGAGAGAAACAATGAGAGAAATGGGAAAAGAAAGAGGTAGAGAGAGAAACAGAGAAAGAGGTAGAGAGAGAAACAATGAGAGAAACAGAGAAAGAAAGAGGTAGAGAGAGAAACAGAGAAAGAGGTAGAGAGAAACAATGAGAGAAACAGAGAAGGAAAGAGGTAGAGAGAGAAACAATGAGATAAACAGAGAAAGAGGTAGAGAGAGAGACAATGAGAGAAACAGAGAAAGAGGTAGAGAGAAACAATGAGAGAAACAGAGAAAGAGGTAGAGAGAGAGAGTAGTTGGTCTGAGTCCGTCTGTCTCTCTGTCTCTGGGCTAGAACCAGTGACTGAATGACGCACATCCTTTTCAAACTTCTCTCCTCAATGAACTGGTAGGCCCTCTAAAGGGAAGCTGTTATTGAGTCATCTGGGGTTGAAAGACTTCGAGAGCTGGCGACATTTTCAATTGAAACCAATTGAAGGGAAATTATTTTAGGAAGGGGAGAACATAGCTATCACAGGCGGCCACAGAGAGAGAGGACAGTAATAACTTGATTTCTATGGACTACTTACTCAGTCTGCTCTACTGCTAGCCAAGGAGTGGCATGATGGCACAATCAGACTGGTACCCAGGCTACCCTACTGCTACAATAGACCAATACCTTTTAATTAGATGGTACAGTATCTACTCTCCCTCAGACAGGTCTCAACCCTTTTAATAAGATGGTATCTACTCTCCCTTAGACAGGTCTCAACCCTTTTAATAAGATGGTATCTACTCTCCCTCAGACAGGTCTCAACCCTTTTAATAAGATGGTATCTACTCTCCCTTAGACAGGTCTCAGCCCTTTTAATAAGATGGTATCTACTCTCCCTCAGACAGGTCTCAGCCCTTTTAATAAGATGGTATCTACTCTCCCTCAGACAGGTCTCAGCCCTTTTAATAAGATGGTATCTACTCTCCCTTAGACAGGTCTCAACCCTTTTAATAAGATGGTATCTACTCTCCCTCAGACAGGTCTCAACCCTTTTAATAAGATGGTATCTACTCTCCCTCAGACAGGTCTCAACCCTTTTAATAATATGGTATCTACTCTCCCTCAGACAGGTCTCAACCCATACCCTTTTAATAAGATGGTATCTACTCTCCCTTAGACAGGTCTCAACCCATACCCTTTTAATAAGATGGTATCTACTCTCCCTCAGACAGGTCTCAACCCTTTTAATAAGATGGTATCTACTCTCCCTCAGACAGGTCTCAACCCATACCCTTTTAATAAGATGGTATCTACTCTCCCTCAGACAGGTCTCAACCCTTTTAATAAGATGGTATCTACTCTCCCTCAGACAGGTCTCAGCCCTAACCATTTTAATAAGATGGTATCTACTCTCCCTTAGACAGGTCTCAACCCTAACCCTTTTAATAAGATGGTATCTACTCTCCCTTAGACAGGTCTCAACCATTTTAAAATATGGTATCTACTCTCCCTTAGACAGGTCTCAACCCTTTTAAAAGATGGTATCTACTCTCCCTTAGACAGGTCTCAACCCTAACCCTTTTAATAAGATGGTATCTACTCTTCCTTAGACAGGTCTCAGCCCTTTTAATAAGATGGTATCTACTCTCCCTCAGACAGGTCTCAACCCTTTTAATAAGATGGTATCTACTCTCCCTTAGACAGGTCTCAACCCTTTTAATAAGATGGTATCTACTCTCCCTTAGACAGGTCTCAACCCATACCCTTTTAATAAGATGGTATCTACTCTCCCTTAGACAGGTCTCAGCCCTTTTAATAAGATGGTATCTACTCTCCCTCAGACAGGTCTCAACCCTTTTAATAAGATGGTATCTACTCTCCCTCAGACAGGTCTCAACCCTTTTAATAAGATGGTATCTACTCTCCCTTAGACAGGTCTCAACCCTTTTAATAAGATGGTATCTACTCTCCCTCAGACAGGTCTCAACCCTTTTAATAAGATGGTATCTACTCTCCCTCAGACAGGTCTCAACCCATACCCTTTTAATAAGATGGTATCTACTCTCCCTCAGACAGGTCTCAACCCTTTTAATAAGATGGTATCTACTCTCCCTTAGACAGGTCTCAACCCATACCCTTTTAATAAGATGGTATCTACTCTCCCTTAGACAGGTCTCAACCCTTTTAATAAGATGGTATCTACTCTCCCTTAGACAGGTCTCAACCCATACCCTTTTAATAAGATGGTATCTACTCTCCCTCAGACAGGTCTCAACCCTAACCCTTTTAATAAGATGGTATCTACTCTCCCTCAGACAGGTCTCAGCCCTAACCATTTTAATAAGATGGTATCTACTCTCCCTTTGACAGGTCTCAACCCTTTTAATAAGATGGTATCTACTCTCCCTCAGACAGGTCTCAACCCTTTTAATAAGATGGTATCTACTCTCCCTTAGACAGGTCTCAACCCTAACCCTTTTAATAAGATGGTATCTACTCTCCCTTAGACAGGTCTCAACCCTTTTAAAAGATGGTATCTACTCTCCCTTAGACAGGTCTCAACCCTAACCCTTTTAATAAGATGGTATCTACTCTCCCTTAGACAGGTCTCAACCCTTTTAAAAGATGGTATCTACTCTCCCTTAGACAGGTCTCAACCCTAACCCTTTTAATAAGATGGTATCTACTCTCCCTTAGACAGGTCTCAACCCTTTTAAAAGATGGTATCTACTCTCCCTTAGACAGGTCTCAGCCCTAACCCTTTTAATAAGATGGTATCTACTCACACTCAGACAGGTCTCTGGAGACTAAATGTCCTCAGTGGTCCCTGAATCTGAGTGAATAAGAAGTCCTTTAGTGACCTTTGTTCTGTTTTCCACATGACTGTTTAGTAGTAGAGTTGTCAGAGGTGATGTCATACTGTTTAGTAGTAGAGTTGTCAGAGGTGATGTCATACTGTTTAGTAGCAGAGTTGTCAGAGGTGATGCCATACTGTTTAGTAGTAGAGTTGTCAGAGGTGATGTCAGACTGTTTAGTAGTAGAGTTGTCAGAGGTGATGTCATACTGTTTAGTAGTAGAGTTGTCAGAGGTGATGTCATACTGTTTAGTAGCAGAGTTGTCAGAGGCGATGCCATACTGTTTAGTAGTAGAGTTGTCAGAGGTGATGTCATACTGTTTAGTAGTAGAGTTGTCAGAGGTGATGTCATACTGTTTAGTAGTAGAGTTGTCAGAGGTGATGACATACTGTTTAGTAGCAGAGTTGTCAGAGGTGATGTCATACTGTTTAGTAGTAGAGTTGTCAGAGGTGATGTCATACTGTTTAGTAGTAGAGTTGTCAGAGGTGATGTCATACTGTTTAGTAGTAGAGTTGTCAGAGGTGATGTCATAATGTTTAGTAGTAGAGTTGTCAGAGGGGATGTCAGACTGTTTAGTAGTAGAGTTGTCAGAGGTGATGTCATACTGTTTAGTAGTAGA
The DNA here is from genome assembly GCF_045791955.1 of Oncorhynchus clarkii lewisi. Taxonomy (NCBI): domain Eukaryota; kingdom Metazoa; phylum Chordata; class Actinopteri; order Salmoniformes; family Salmonidae; genus Oncorhynchus; species Oncorhynchus clarkii. Next base: position 59,419 of record NW_027258309.1, on the reverse strand, counting down.
GTTGTCAGAGGTGATGTCATACTGCTTAGTAGCAGAGTTGTCAGAGGTGATGTCATACTGTTTAGTAGTAGAGTTGTCAGAGGTGATGTCATTCTGTTTAGTAGTAGATATGTCAGAGGTGATGTCATACTGTTTAGTAGTAGAGTTGTCAGAGGTGATGTCATACTGTTTAGTAGTAGAGTTGTCAGAGGTGATGTCATACTGTTTAGTAGTAGAGTTGTCAGAGGTGATGTCATACTGTTTAGTAGTAGAGTTGTCAGAGGTGATGTCATACTGTTTAGTAGTAGAGTTGTCAGAGGTGATGTCATACTGTTTAGTAGTAGAGTTGTCAGAGGTGATGTCATACTGTTTAGTAGTAGAGTTGTCAGAGGTGATGACATACTGTTTAGTAGTAGAGTTGTCAGAGGTGATGTCATACTGTTTAGTAGTAGAGTTGTCAGAGGTGATGACATACTGTTTAGTAGTAGAGTTGTCAGAGGTGATGTCATACTGTTTAGTAGTAGAGATGTCAGAGGCGATGCCATACTGTTTAGTAGTAGAGTTGTCAGAGGTGATGACATACTGTTTAGTAGTAGAGATGTCAGAGGTGATGTCATACTGTTTAGTAGTAGAGATGTCAGAGGTGATGTCATACTGTTTAGTAGTAGAGTTGTCAGAGGTGATGTCATACTGTTTAGTAGTAGAGTTGTCAGAGGTGATGACATACTGTTTAGTAGTAGAGTTGTCAGAGGTGATGTCATACTGTTTAGTAGTAGAGTTGTCAGTGGTGATGTCATACTGTTTAGTAGCAGAGTTGTCAGAGGTGATGTACTACTGTTTAGTAGTAGAGTTGTCAGAGGTGATGTCATACTGTTTAGTAGTAGAGTTGTCAGAGGTGATGACATACTGTTTAGTAGTAGAGTTGTCAGAGGTGATGTCATACTGTTTAGTAGTAGAGTTGTCAGTGGTGATGTCATACTGTTTAGTAGCAGAGTTGTCAGAGGTGATGTACTACTGTTTAGTAGTAGAGTTGTCAGAGGTGATGTCATACTGTTTAGTAGTAGAGTTGTCAGAGGTGATGACATACTGTTTAGTAGTAGAGTTGTCAGAGGTGATGTCATACTGTTTAGTAGTAGAGTTGTCAGAGGTGATGACATACTGTTTAGTAGTAGAGTTGTCAGAGGTGATGTCATACTGTTTAGTAGTAGAGATGTCAGAGGCGATGCCATACTGTTTAGTAGTAGAGTTGTCAGAGGTGATGACATACTGTTTAGTAGTAGAGATGTCAGAGGTGATGTCATACTGTTTAGTAGTAGAGATGTCAGAGGTGATGTCATACTGTTTAGTAGTAGAGTTGTCAGAGGTGATGTCATACTGTTTAGTAGTAGAGTTGTCAGAGGTGATGACATACTGTTTAGTAGTAGAGTTGTCAGAGGTGATGTCATACTGTTTAGTAGTAGAGTTGTCAGTGGTGATGTCATACTGTTTAGTAGCAGAGTTGTCAGAGGTGATGTACTACTGTTTAGTAGTAGAGTTGTCAGAGGTGATGTCATACTGTTTAGTAGTAGAGTTGTCAGAGGTGATGACATACTGTTTAGTAGTAGAGTTGTCAGAGGTGATGACATACTGTTTAGTAGTAGAGTTGTCAGTGTTGATGCAGCGCGGCCACAGACAGAAACACATGGAGGGGACAGATAGACTCAATAGATTTGAATCAGCTGTCCTCACTCTTAATTTGATTGCATCTGGTATTGATCTCAGTCGGGACAAAGCCAAGTTCACTGTGATTTTAAGGGGATTGTTACTGGACTGGGCTGTTGTTACTGGACTGGGCTGTTGTTACTAGACTGGGCTGTTGTTACTGGACTGGGCTGTTGTTACTGGACTGGGCTGTTGTTACTGGACTGGGCTCTGAGATGCTGGTGGGAGGTGACTGGGCTCTGAGATGCTGGTGGGAGGTGGCTTGGTTCTGAGATGCTGGTGGGAGATGGCTTGGCTCTGAGATGCTGGTGGGAGGTGGCTTGGCTCTGAGATGCTGGAGGGGAGGTGGCTTGGCTCTGAGATGCTGGTGGGAGGTGGCTTGGCTCTGAGATGCTGGAGGGGAGGTGGCTTGGCTCTGAGATGCTGGTGGGAGATGGCTTGGCTCTGAGATGCTGGTGGGAGGTGGCTTGGCTCTGAGATGCTGGTGGGAGATGGCTTGGCTCTGAGATGCTGGTGGGAGGTGGCTTGGCTCTGAGATGCTGGTGTGCTGTAGCTTGGCTCTGAGGAGGAGGTAGAGCTTGGTGTGTGTGTGCTTGCCTACCGTTCTGTGAAGTCAACCGGGCCTCCGAGGTCTGTAGGAGTGAACAGGGCCCTCCGAGGTCTGTAGGAGTGAACAGGGCCCTCCGAGGTCTGTAGGAGTGAACCGGGCCCTCTGAGGTCTGTAGGAGTGAACCGGGCCCTCTGAGGTCTGTAGGAGTGAACAGGGCCCTCCGAGGTATGTAGGAGTGGACAGGGCCCTCCGAGGTCTGTAGGCTCTCCTGTGTGAGAGAGGCATGGTACCTGAGGAGGCTCTCCTGTGTGAGAGAGGCATGGTTCCTGAGGACACTCTCCTGTGTGAGAGAGGCATGGTTCCTGTGGAGGCTCTCCTGTGTGAGAGATGCATGGTTCCTGAGGACACTCTCCTGTGTGAGAGAGGCATGGTTCTGGAGGAGGCTCTCCTGTGTGAGAGAGGCATGGTTCCTGAGGAGGCTCTCCTGTGTGAGAGAGGCATGGTTCCTGAGGACACTCTCCTGTGTGAGAGAGGCATGGTTCCTGAGGACACTCTCCTGTGTGAGAGAGGCATGGTTCCTGAGGACACTCTCCTGTGTGAGAGAGGCATGGTTCCCGAGGAGGCTCTCCTGTGTGAGAGAGGCATGGTTCCTGAGGAGGCTCTCCTGTGTAAGAGAGGCATGGTTCCTGAGGAGAATCTCCTGTGTGAGAGAGGCATGGTTCCTGAGGACACTCTCCTGTGTGAGAGAGGCATGGTTCCTGAGGAGGCTCTCCTGTGTGAGAGAGGCATGGTTCCTGAGGAGGCTCTCCTGTGTGAGAGAGGCATGGTTCCTGAGGAGGCTCTCCTGTGTGAGAGAGGCATGGTTCCTGAGGAGGCTCTCCTGTGTGAGAGAGGCATGGTTCCTGAGGAGGCTCTCCTGTGTGAGAGAGGCATGGTTCCTGAGGAGGCTCTCCTGTGTGAGAGAGGCATGGTTCCTGAGGAGGCTCTCCTGTGTGAGAGAGGCATGGTTCCTGAGGAGGCTCTCCTGTGTGAGAGAGGCATGGTTCCTGAGGAGGCTCTCCTGTGTGAGAGAGGCATGGTTCCTGAGGAGGCTCTCCTGTGACAGTAAAGTGTGAGGGTTACAGGGAGGTTGTGTGTCATGGAAAAGGAAAAGGCTTTTTAGTGGAGTGATATGAGGGGAAAGACATGGCTGCAGTCAGCACTCTCTCTCTCTGCAGCTGTAACCTAATGGACTTCTCTGTGTACACACACACACACACACACACACACACACACACACACACACACACACACACACACACACACACACACACACACACACACACACACACACACACACACACACACATCACACACCACACACCACACAACACACACACACACAAACCTGGAAGAGGTAACCAGAAAGGGTAGGGAGACCAGAATAACTATAAAGTAGATCTCTTTATTAGCCTTTCAGTTCTGTGCAGCTTTTAGTTTAAAGATTCATGTGTTCAAGGCACATGTGTTCAGCTCAAGGTCTGCAGGCCGGATCTGGTCTTTGAGCCCGTTCAATTCAGCCCACAAGTAAAACATTTAGTTGTTGTTGAAAAAAATGATATCAATCAACATCTATCATCTCTTCACTCTGTCCAGCTTGATAACAGTCATCTATAGTCTCTTCACTCTGTCCAGCTTGATAACAGTCATCTATAGTCTCTTCACTCTGTCCAGCTTGATAACAGTCATCTATAGTCTCTACACTCTGTCCAGCTTGATAACAGTCATCTATAGTCTCTACACTCTGTCCAGCTTGATAAGTCATCTATAGTCTCTACACTCTGTCCAGCTTGATAACAGTCATCTATAGTCTCTACACTCTGTCCAGCTTGATAAGTCATCTATAGTCTCTACACTCTGTCCAGCTTGATAACAGTCATCTATAGTCTCTACACTCTGTCCAGCTTGATAAGTCATCTATAGTCTCTACACTCTGTCCAGCTTGATAACAGTCATCTATAGTCTCTACACTCTGTCCAGCTTGATAACAGTCATCTATAGTCTCTTCACTCTGTCCAGCTTGATAAGTCATCTATAGTCTCTACACTCTGTCCAGCTTGATAACAGTCATCTATAGTCTCTACACTCTGTCCAGCTTGATAAGTCATCTATAGTCTCTACACTCTGTCCAGCTTGATAACAGTCATCTATAGTCTCTACACTCTGTCCAGCTTGATAACAGTCATCTATAGTCTCTACACTCTGTCCAGCTTGATAAGAGTCATCTATAGTCTCTTCACTCTGTCCAGCTTGATAAGTCATCTATAGTCTCTACACTCTGTCCAGCTTGATAACAGTCATCTATAGTCTCTACACTCTGTCCAGCTTGATAACAGTCATCTATAGTCTCTTCACTCTGTCCAGCTTGATAACAGTCATCTATAGTCTCTTCACTCTGTCCAGCTTGATAACAGTCATCTATAGTCTCTTCACTCTGTCCAGCTTGATAACAGTCATCTATAGTCTCTACACTCTGTCCAGCTTGATAACAGTCATCTATAGTCTCTACACTCTGTCCAGCTTGATAACAGTCATCTATAGCCTCTTCACTCTGTCCAGCTTGATAACAGTCATCTATAGTCTCAACACTCTGTCCAGCTTGATATCAGTCATCTATAGTCTCTACACTCTGTCCAGCTTGATAACAGTCATCTATCATCTCTTCAATCTGTCCAGCTTGATAACAGTCATCTATAGTCTCTTCACTCTGTCCAGCTTGATAACAGTCATCTATAGTCTCTACACTCTGTCCAGCTTGATAACAGTCATCTATCATCTCTTCACTCTGTCCAGCTTGATAACAGTCATCTATAGTCTCTACACTCTGTCCAGCTTGATAACAGTCATCTATAGTCTCTTCACTCTGTCCAGCTTGATAAGTCATCTATAGTCTCTACACTCTGTCCAGCTTGATAACAGTCATCTATAGTCTCTACACTCTGTCCAGCTTGATAACAGTCATCTATAGTCTCTACAATCTGTCCAGCTTGTTAACAGTCATCTATAGTCTCTTCACCCTGTCCAGCTTGATAAGTCATCTATAGTCTCTACACTCTGTCCAGCTTGATAACAGTCATCTATAGTCTCTACACTCTGTCCAGCTTGATAACAGTCAACTATAGTCTCTTCACTCTGTCCAGCTTGATAACAGTCATCTATAGTCTCTTCACTCTGTCCAGCTTGATAACAGTCATCTATAGTCTCTTCACTCTGTCCAGCTTGATAACAGTCATCTATAGTCTCTACACTCTGTCCAGCTTGATAACAGTCATCTATAGTCTCTTCACTCTGTCCAGCTTGATAACAGTCATCTATCATCTCTTCACTCTGTCCAGCTTCATAACAGTCATCTATCATCTCTTCACTCTGTCCAGCTTGATAACAGTCATCTATCATCTCTTCACTCTGTCCAGCTTGATGACAGTCATCTATCATCTCTTCACTCTGTCCAGCTTGATAACAGTCATCTATAGTCTCTTCACTCTGTCCAGCTTGATAACAGTCATCTATAGTCTCTACACTCTGTCCAGCTTGATAACAGTCATCTATAGTCTCTTCACTCTGTCCAGCTTGATAACAGTCATCTATAGTCTCTTCACCCTGTCCAGCTTGATAACAGTCATCTATAGTCTCTTCACTCTGTCCAGCTTGATAACAGTCATCTATAGTCTCTTCACTCTGTCCAGCTTGATAACAGTCATCTACAGTCTCTTCCCTCTGTCCAGCTTGATAACAGTCATCTATAGTCTCTACACTCTGTCCAGCTTGATAACAGTCATCTATAGTCTCTACACTCTGTCCAGCTTGATAACAGTCATCTATAGTCTCTTCCCTCTGTCCAGCTTGATAACAGTCATCAAAACAAAAGCTAGACAGTCAGGAAGCATAGAAAAATTCAAAAGCGATGGGATAGAGAAATATTTGTTTTAACATATGGAAGGTGAGAAAATATAATAGATTTTAAGTGCGGCCCTCCGGACCTCTGTGAAGGCCAAATTCTGTAAGGTATAGAAGCAGTTCTGTAACAATCTGAGGTAGTCATTATCTCCTCTTGGCTACAGAGCTGTATCTATTACATAATGGAGCTCTCTCTGTCTCTCTGAAGTTTGGAGCTGAGCTGATAACTGATAAATGGACTCTGTTAGAAGCAGTGCTTCTGTGTGAGGAGACTTTGGTGTGGCTCTAACAACTTTGCAGTGTAAGCACTGTGATTTCTCTAGAGACACTCTGATAGGCAGACTGATAGACATCATTACTTCCTATTCTGACTCACTCACTTCCTGCTTCCTGTGGCATCGACATTCTGAGAGTTCTATTTAAACTGACTGAACACCCTGACCTGACCTGACTTCAAGGTTCTGGTCAAAAGTAGTAAACTATATAGGGAATAGTAACCTTAGGAAGTAACCTTAGTGTAGATATTATCAGCCAGACTAGAGTCAGCCATCAAACCACCAACACAACACTGCTAGCATGAGACAAGATAGCAGGAAACATCAGTTAGTTTGTAGCCTTTTGGCTGAGAGATAGACACTGGAATAATGGTCAGTGCAGAGAAAGGCTGAGCCGGCTGGCTGACTGGCTGGTTAAGTGGCTGGCTGGTTGACTGGCTGGCTTGCAGGCTGGCTGACTGGCTGATTGGGTAGCTGGCTGGCTGCCTGGTTTAGTGGCTGTGTTCTCTCTGCCATAATAAGGGTCTGTCTACCGTTCAGCCTCTCAAATGAAATCACTTAAGCTGGAGTGGCCAGGAGAACTCAGCCAGCCCAGCTCTACCAAGCACAGCCAGACAGACAGCCAGACAGACAGCCGGACAGCCAGACAGACAGCCAGACAGCCAGACAGACAACCAGACAGACAGCCAGACAAACAGCCAGACAGACAGCCAGACAGCCAGACAGACAGACAGGCAGACCATCGTAATACATCCAGAAACACAGTAACTAACGCACACATAACACATATGCTCCCACAGATACACACACACATAACACATATGCTCCCACAGATACACACACACATAACACATATGCTCCCACAGATACACACACACATAACACATATGTTCCCACAGATACACACACACATGCATGCTCACACAGATACACACACATACATAACACATATGCTCCCACAGATACACACACACATAACACATATGCTCCCACAGATACACGCACACATAACACACATGCTCCCACAGATACACACACACATAACACACATGCTCCCACAGATACACACACACACATGCATGCTCCCACATATACACACACACATAACACACATGCTCCCACAGATACACACACACACATGCATGCTCCCACAGATACACACACACATGCATGCTCCCACAGATACACACACACACATGCATGCTCCCACAGATACACACACACACACACACACACACACACACACACACACACACACACACACACACACACACACACACACACACACACACACACACACACACACACACACACACAGACACACAGACACCAGGGAACGACCCAGGCCCCTCTTATCCCAACACACAGACACCAGGGAACGACCCAGGCCCCTATTATCCCAACACACAGACACCAGGGAACGACCCACGCCCCTCTTATCCCAACACACAGACACACAGACACCAGGGAACGACCCAGGCCCCTCTTATCCCAACACACAGACACCAGGGAACGACCCAGGCCCCTCTTATCCCAACACACAGACACCAGGGAACGACCCAGGCCCCTCTTATCCCAACACACAGACACCAGGGAACGACCCAGGCCCCTCTTATCCCAACACACAGACACCAGGGAACGACCCAGGCCCCTCTTATCCCAACACACAGACCAACTGGCTACAATAGTGTGAGTCACATTTACTGTGCTAAGCCCTTACTTACCACTTACCACTAACTAAGCACTGGCACCAAAGTATAACACACTCTCCATCTGCCCTAGACTTCATCTTAATTACACTTTACCTTCATAAATTATTTTCACCCTGCTTGTCTGCACTGTTTCATTTTCCCTTGAGGTGTGAAAAGTGCAAACGCTTAGTAAACCTGACCCTAAAAGTCTCTGGTTAACTGAACATTAGATTAATAGTGATTACTGAAATACATGATTGGAATGCACATTATTGAGTTAACATCATCATGGCTTGTAATATGGCTGTGAGGAGGGGCTGTGTGTCAGCGTGTGTGTGTGTGTGTGTGTGTGTGTGTGTGTGTGTGTGTGTGTGTGTGTGTGTGTGTGTGTGTGTGTGTGCGTGCGTGCGTGCTATGTGCATAGGAAATTATTAGTGAGAAATTGATCAGACAAACTTGACCCTAACTACCTCTGCATTGATCACACAGGGTTGTCTACACAAGTGATTTGTGTTCCGCTGTTATTGTTGTGTTTGTACATTTTGGAAATTTAAGACAGAGATATCTCATTTATATAAGTATTCACACCTCTGAGTCAATACTTTGTAGAAGCATCTTTGGCAGCGATTCCAGCTGTGAGTCTTTCTGGGTGAGTCTCTGAAAGCTTTCCACAAGTGGATTGTGCAACATTTGCCCATTATCCTTTTCAACATTCTTCAAGCTCTGTCTGATTGTTGATCATTGCTAGACAGCCATTTTTAGGTTTTTGCCATAGATTGTCAAGTAGATTTATGTCAAAACTGTAGCTCGGCCACTCAAGAACATTCACTGTGTTTTTGATAAGCAACTCCCGTGTAGAGTTGGGATTGTGTTTTAGTTTATTGTCCTGCTGGTGAATTCAACGCCCAGTGTCTGGTGGAAAGCAGACTGAACCAGGTTTTCCTCTAGGAGTTTACCTGTGCTTAGCTCCATTCTGTTTATTTTTTATCCTGAAAAACTCCCCAGTCCTTAACGATTATAAGCATACCCATAACATGATGCAGACACCACTATGCTTGAAAATATGGAGAGTGGTATTCAGTAATGTGTTGTATTGGATTTGCCCCAAACATAACACTTTGTAATCAGGACAAAGTGAATTGCGTTTCAGTATTACTTTAGTGCCTTTTTGCAAACAGGATGCATGTTTTAGAATATTTTTATTCTATACAGGCTTTCTTCCTTTCACTTAGTCATTTAGGTTAGTATTGTAGAGTAACTATAATGTTGTGTGAGAGAGAGAGAGAGAGAGAGAGAGAGAGAGAGAGAGAGAGAGAGAGAGAGAGAGAGAGAGAGAGAGATTTTTCAGAGGAGTGCTAAGGGAACAGAGCTAGGCCGATGGCTGTGGGGCAGCCTGCCTATTAAAACTGTAGGGTAAACACTGAGTTAGCAGCCACCCCAACGTATTCCCTAAGGTAGTCTGTTGTAGTCTCCGCCCCCTCCTCAAATCCTCACAGATCACATCAAGCCAATTAGAGAGAGAGGTCATGTGAGGGGTTTTCCAAGAGATAAACACTAAAATTTTGTTGTTTAAAAGGTAATCTCTGAGGGTTGTGACTGTGCATTATAAATGGCTGAGTCACGGTCTAATGTTATTGTTGAGTGAGTCTACAGCTTTCAGAGGTCTGTCCCTAAGGTCTGTACCACGCCCTAAACACACACACACAGCCCTAAACACACACACAGCCCTAAACACGCACACACACAGAGCCCTAAACACGCGCACACACACAGCCCTAAACACACACACACACGCACACACAGCCCTAAACAGGCACACGTATCAGATCTGTACTGTGTACCAACCAGCAGCCTCCTGCTGATTCAATACATAGTGTACCAACCAGCAGCCCCCGGCTGAGTCAATACATAGTGTACCAACCAGCAGCCTCTGGCTGAGTCAATACATAGTGTACCAACCAGCAGCCTCCTGCTGATTCAATACATAGTGTACCAACCAGCAGCCTCCGGCTGATTCAATACATAGTGTACCAACCAGCAGCCTCCGGCTGAGTCAATACATAGTGTACCAACCAGCAGCCTCCGGCTGAGTCAATACATAGTGTACCAACCAGCAGCCCCCGGCTGAGTCAATACGTAGTGTACCAACCAACCAGCAGCCCCCGGCTGAGTCAATACATAGTGTACCAACCAGCAGCCTCTGGCTGAGTCAATACATAGTGTACCAACCAGCAGCCTCCGGCTGAGTCAATACATAGTGTACCAACCAGCAGCCTCTGGCTGAGTCAATACATAGTGTACCAACCAGCAGCCTCTGGCTGAGTCAATACATAGTGTACCAACCAGCAGCCCCCGGCTGAGTCAATACATAGTGTACCAACCAGCAGCCTCTGGCTGAGTCAATACATAGTGTACCAACCAGCAGCCCCCGGCTGAGTCAATACGTAGTGTACCAACCAACCAGCAGCCCCCGGCTGAGTCAATACATAGTGTACCAACCAACCAGCAGCCTCCGGCTGAGTCAATACATAGTGTACCAACCAGCAGCCCCCGGCTGAGTCAATACATAGTGTAGCAGACAGCCTCCTGCTGAGTCAATACGTAGTGTAGCAGACAGCCTCCTGCTGAGTCAATACGTAGTGTAGCAGACAGCCCCCGGCTGAGTCAATACGTAGTGTAGCAGACAGCCCCCGGCTGAGTCAATACGTAGTGTAGCAGACAGCCCCCGGCTGAGTCAATACGTAGTGTAGCAGACAGCCTCCTGCTGAGTCAATACGTAGTGTAGCAGACAGCCCCCGGCTGAGTCAATACGTAGTGTAGCAGACAGCCTCCTGCTGAGTCAATACGTAGTGTAGCAGACAGCCCCCGGCTGAGTCAATACGTAGTGTAGCAGACAGCCCCCGGCTGAGTCAATACGTAGTGTAGCAGACAGCCTCTGGCTGAGTCAATACGTAGTGTAGCAGACAGCCTCCGGCTGAGTCAATACGTAGTGTAGCAGACAGCCCCCGGCTGAGTCAATACGTAGTGTAGCAGACAGCCTCCGGCTGAGTCAATACGTAGTGTAGCAGACAGCCTCTCACAATAACACAGCCCTGTTTTTCCAACCCTGTTAAAGGATTATTTGGTCAAGTCTATTGAAGACTGATGTGCATAAAGAAACTACTGAGACTTTCTTTTTTAATGCATGGACGAGACTATTTGTCATGCAGACTATTTGATCAAATCCAGGGGAAATAGTATTTAGTAAACTGCAGGTAGTGGAGACGGGACTGTGTTGTTAAATGCACAGGGTGCACTGTAGAAATATGATGATGAAAACACATGCAGAATAATTTCCTATTTTGACTGTTTATTTTATAGCCTCTGTATTTGGACTGTGTGTGTGTGTGTGTGTGTGTGTGTGTGTGTGTGTGTGTGTGTGTGTGTGTGTGTGTGTGTGTGTGTGTGTGTGTGTGTGTGTGTGTGGTGTGTGTGTGTGCATTTGTGTGCATTTGTGTGTGTGTGTAAATGACTGTGAATAACAGCAGGAGATGGAAAATATGGTGTGTGTGTGTGTGTGTGTGTGTGTGTGTGTGTGTGTGTGTGTGTGTGTGTGTGTGTGTGTGTGTGTGTGTGTGTGTGTGTGGTGTGTGTGTGCATTTGTGTGCATTTGTGTGTGTGTGTAAATGACTGTGAATAACAGCAGGAGATGGAAAATATGGTGTGTGTGTGTGTGTGTGTGTGTGTGTGTGTGTGTGTGTGTGTGTGTGTGTGTGTGTGTGTGTGTGTGAGATGGAGGAGGGGAGATGGCCCGTGTGTGCTAAAGATTTCCTCTCAGTATTCCAATCACCAATACTCAGATAATTAGCCACATTATGGAAATGATATCATTTGAATATCTCACTACCCTCACAGCCAAGCAATGGCCCTCAACAGAATTCATGTCTTTAGATTAAACAGAGGAGGCATTATGCAGGGATAAAACGTCTGCACCCATGTCCCAAATCGTACCCTATCGAGGAGTGCGCAATGTAGGGAATAGGGTGCCATTTGGGACGAAGACAAAGTCTGGATCCACATCAGGAAAACAGCACTCTACTGTAGACAACTACCTCATTAGAGACTGTTCAAAACAGAACTCTACTGTAGACAACTACCTCATTAGAGACTGTTCAAAACAGAACAGAACTCTACTGTAGACAACTACCTCATTAGAGACTGTTCAAAACAGAACTCTACTGTAGACAACTACCTCATTAGATTGTTCAAAACAGAACAGAACTCTACTGTAGACAACTACCTCATTAGACTGTTATAAACAGAACTCTACTGTAGACAACTACCTCATTAGATTGTTCAAAACAGAACAGAACTCTACTGTAGACAACTACCTCATTAGATTGTTCAAAACAGAACAGAACTCTACTGTAGACAACTACCTCATTAGATTGTTCAAAACAGAACAGAACTCTACTGTAGACAACTACCTCATTAGAGACTGTTCAAAACAGAACTCTACTGTAGACAACTACCTCATTAGATTGTTCAAAACAGAACAGAACTCTACTGTAGACAACTACCTCATTAGAGACTGTTCAAAACAGAACTCTACTGTAGACAACTACCTCATTAGATTGTTCAAAACAGAACAGAACTCTACTGTAGACAACTACCTCATTAGACTGTTCAAAACAGAACTCTACTGTAGACTACTACCTCATTAGATTGTTCAAAACACAACAGAACTCTACTGTAGACAACTACCTCATTAAATTGTTCAAAACAGAACAGAACTCTACTGTAGACTACTACCTCATTAGATTGTTCAAAACAGAACTCTACTGTAGACAACTACCTCATTAGACTGCTTCTACACCTGCATTGCTTGCTGTTTGGGGTTTTAGGCTGGGTTTCTGTACAGCACTTTGAGATATCAGCTGATGTACGAAGGGCTATATAAATAAATTTGATTTGATTTGATTTGATTCAAAACAGAAATCTACTGTAGACAACTACCTCATTAGACTGTTCAAAACAGAACTCTACTGTAGACAACTACCTCATTAGACTGTTCAAAACAGAACTCTACTGTAGACAACTACCTCATTAGACTGTTCAAAACAGAACTCTACTGTAGACAACTACCTCATTAGACTGTTCACAACAAAACAGAAACATAAATAAGGACACCGTAGCAACAGCTTCAACAGAGTGTATCGCCAAGAAATAAGAGCAACTCTAAAGCAAGTATCCTAATAAAATAATACAGTGATGAGATGAGTCATCATTAGACGAAGGAGAGAGAGAGAGAGAGTGTGTGTGTGTGTGTGTGTGTGTGTGTGTCTGTCTGTCTGTCTGTCTGTCTGTCTGTCTGTCTGTCTGTCTGTCTGTCTGTCTGTCTGTCTGTCTGTCTGTCTGTCTGTCTGTCTGTCTCTGTGTGTGTGTGTGTGTGTGTGTGTGTGTGTGTGTGTGTGTGTGTGTGTACTAAACTGCAGTAGGTGACTTCTCTGCGATGTGTTTTGGGAGATAATCCTCTTCTCTGGACTAATCTAATCTGTGACAGGTGGACAACGGTGCTGGAGCCAGTTTACTACACCCAGCCTGAGGCTGGACTTGTTGTGGTTTCATTTGCACCACGGACCCGTATGAAACAGACAGTCTGTCACATGTTTTGTCCTCGTGTTTAGTCGTCCATGTACAGCAATGATGCACTAGTGAAAGCATTATTATTGTTCTGGTTTTGTTTCAGTAGCATCAGCATGTCTCCTGGAATAGAAAGGGACTGTGTAAGGCTTCTGCCAGGTACTGTATCTGTCTCTGTATCCCTGTTCTATTTCCTGGTTTGTCCTACTTACTTCCTGGTTGTTGCTGACTAATTAGGACATGATTATCCCCGTAGCTCCTCCCATTGTCCTTGTCATAGTGTATTTCTAGAGATTTCCTTTCTCAGCAGGTGGTACCCTCTTTGAGTGAGAGCACACACACACACACACACACACACACACACACACAGACACACACACACACACACACACACACAGACACACACAGACACACAGACACACAGACACACAGACACACAGACACACACACACACACACACACACACACACACACACACACACACACACACACACACACACACACACACACACTCTGACTCATTGAAGTACCAGTTAAATATATTGTTGGAGCCTGGGGGAATTAGTTTGTTAACTCACTGCCTTCTATGTCTGACTCGCTTTATCTCTCCTCACACTTAACTCTCTCATTCTGTCTCTTTCCTCCTTATCTCTCTTAACTCTCCTCTGTCTCTCATTCTGTCTCTTTCCTTATCTCTCTTAACTCTCCTCTGTCTCTCATTCTGTCTCTTTCCTCCTTATCTCTCTTAACTCTCCTCTGTCTCTCATTCTGTCTCTTTCCTCCTTATCTCTCTTAACTCTCCTCTGTCTCTCATTCTGTCTCTTTCCTTATCTCTCTTAACTCTCCTCTGTCTCTCATTCAATCCCTCTCTCGCTTTTACCATCCCCCCTCTCTCTCTCTCTCTCTCTCTGTCTCTCTCTTTCTCTCTCTTTCTCTCTCTTTCATCATTCTCTCCCCTCTCTCTTTCTCTTTCTCTCTAATATACAAAAGTGAAATAAACAACAAAAATGAACAGTAAATGTTACACTCACAAAAGTTTCAAAAGAATAAAGACATTACAAATGTCATATTATGTCTATATACAGTGTTGTAACGATGTGCAAATGGTTAAAGTACAAAAGGGAAAATAAATAAACATAAATATGGGTTGTATTTACAATGGTCTTTGTTCTTCACTGGTTGCCCTTTTCTTGTGGTAACAGGTCACACATCTTGCTGCTGTGATGTCACACTGTGGTATTTCACCCAATAGATATGGGAGTTTATCAAAATTGGGTTTGTTTTTGAATTCTTTGTGTATCTGTGTAATTTGAGGGAAATATGTGTCTCTAATATGGTCATACATTTGGCAGGAGGTTAGGAACTGCAGCTAAGAATACTCTCTCTCTCTCTCTCTCTCTCTCTCTCTCTCTCTCTCTACCTCTCTACCTATCTACCTCTCTCTCTCTCTCTCTCTCTCTACCTCTCTCTCTCTCTCTCTCTCTACCTCTCTCTATACCTCTCTATCTACCTACCCCTCTCTCTCTCTCTCTCTACCTCCCTCTCTCTCTCTACCCCTCTCTCTCTCTCTCTCTCTCTCTCTCTCTCTCTCTCTCTCTCTCTCTCTCTCTCTCTCTCTCTCTAGAAGTACTAGCTGTGAGGATCAGATCAGAATCAGGTCTACATTAGAAGCAGCCTCTAAATACAGTTTCCTAGAGAGACAGAGCTAGAGGCAGAGAGACAGGCAGGCAGGCAGACAGGCAGGGAGAGAGAGAGGCAGGCAGGCAGAGAGAGAGGCTGGCAGGCAGACAGGCAGGCAGAGAGAGAGGCAGGCAGAGAGAGAGGTAGGCAAGCAGGCAGAGAGAGAGGCAGAGAGGCAAGCAGACAGGCAGGCAGAAAACCAGGCAGAGAATGAGGAAGAGACGGCAGAGAGGCAGGAAGAGAGGCAGGCAGGCAGGCAGGCAGGCAAGCAGCTGCAAACACTGTCCTGCTTTTGTGCCCAGGACCTCAATACCTCTTTAGCTGCCAGTCTTACTATGAGAGGCAAATAATACTATAGAGAGAGAGAGAGAGAGAGAGGAGAAAGACAGGAAGAGAGAGAGACAGGCAGGCAGACAGACACGCAGCTGCAGACACTGTAGTGTGCCCAAACAGTAGAAGGCAGAAACCCTGAGTATCTCTCTATATGTAGCTGTCTGTCGTACTGTGAGAGGTAAACACTGCAACACAGAGAAAGAGAGTGGTGGAGGAGAGGGAGAGTGGGGGAGGAGAGAGATGGGTACTGAGACAGAGAAGGAGAGAGAGGGAGGGAGAAAGAGAGTGGGGGAGGAGAGGGAGAGAAAGGGAGACAGCTGAATGTAGCTGTCTAGCTCAGCTTGAGAGGTAAACACTCAGAGAATGAGAGAGGAGGGAGAGAGAGATGGGTACTGAGACAGAGAATGAGAGAGAGGGAGGGGGAGAGAGAGGAGCAAACACTCAGAAGGAGAGAGGGAGGGAGAGAAAGGGAGGGAGAGAGGGATAAACACTCAGAGAGGATGAGAGAAAAAGGGAGAGAGAGGGAGGGAGAGGGGGATAAACACTCAGAAAGGGAGAGAGAGGGAGGGAGAGAGAGGAGCAAACACTCAGAAGGAGAGAGAGGGAGAGAGAGGAGCAAACACTCAGAAGGGGAGAGAGGGAGAGAGAGAGATTTCACTTGCTTTGGCAATGTGAACATGTTTCCCCTGCAAATATAACCCTTTGAATGGAATGGAATTTAATTGAGAGGGGGAGAGATGAAAAGGGAGACAGACATATCAGGGTATAACGGGGTATAACAGGGTATAACAGGGTATAACAGGGTATAACGGGGTATAACATAGTGTAACGGGGTATAACAGGGTGTAACAGAGTATAACGGGGTATAACAGAGTATAACAGGGTGGAACGGGGTATCACAGGGTGTAACGGGGTATAACAGGATGTAACAGGGTGTAACGGGGTGTAACAGAGTATAATGGGGTATATATAACAGGGTGTAACGGGGTATCACAGGATGTAACATGGTGTAACGGGGTATATCGGGGTGTAACGGGGTATAATGGGGTATAATGGGGTGTAACGGGGTATAACAAGGTGTAACGGAGTATAACGGGATAAAATGGGGTGTAACGGTGTATAACAGGGTGTAACGGGGTATAACAGGGTGTAATGGGGTATAACAGGGTGTAATGGGGTATAACAGGGTGTAACGGGGTATAACAGGGTGTAATGGGGTGTAACGGGGTATAATGGGGTATAACGGGGTATAACAGGGTGTAATGGGGTGTAACGGGGTATAACAGGGTGTAACGGGGTATAACAGGGTGTAATGGGGTGTAACGGGGTATAACAGGGTGTAACGGGGTATAACAGGGTGTAATGGGGTATAACAGGGTGTAATGGAGTATAACGGGGTATAACAGAGTGTAACGGGGTATAACAGAGTTTAACAGGGTGTAACAGGGTATAACAGGGTATAACAGCGTGTAACAGGGTATAACAGGGTGTAACGGGGTGTAACAGAGTATAACAGCGTGTAACAGGGTGTAACAGGGTATAACAGGGTATAACAGAGTGTAACGGGGTATAACAGAGTATAACAGGGTGTAACATGGTATAACAGGGTATAACAGAGTGTAACGGGGTATAACAGAGTATAACAGGGTGTAACAGGGTATAACAGGGTATAACAGAGTGTAACGGGGTATAACAGAGTATAACAGGGTGTAACAGGGTATAACAGGGTATAACAGAGTGTAACGGGGTATAACAGAGTATAACAGGGTGTAACAGGGTATAACAGGGTATAACAGAGTGTAACGGGGTATAACAGAGTATAACAGGGTGTAACAGGGTATAACAGGGTATAACAGAGTGTAACACGGGGTGTAACGGAGTATAAGGGGTATAACAGGGTGTAACAGGGAATAACATTGATCACTCCTTCTCTGAGTGGCCAATATACCACAGCTAAGGGCTGTTCTTACGCACGACGCAACACGGAGTGCCTGGGTATATTGGCCATATACCACAAACCGTGGTATTTCTATTATAAACTGGTTACCAACCCAATTAGAGCAGTAACAAGAAATGTTTTGTCATACCCATGGTATACGGTTTGATATACCACAGCTGTCAGCCAGTCAGTATTCAGGGCTCGAACCACCCAGTTTATAATAGGATGTAACAGGTTATAATAGGGTGTAACAGGGTGTAACGGGGTATAACAGGGTGTAACAGGGTGTAACAGGTTATAGCAGGGTGTAACAGGGTGTAACAGGGTGTAACGGGGTAT
Organism: Oncorhynchus clarkii lewisi; assembly: GCF_045791955.1. Lineage (NCBI taxonomy): Eukaryota > Metazoa > Chordata > Actinopteri > Salmoniformes > Salmonidae > Oncorhynchus > Oncorhynchus clarkii. Next base: position 41,374 of record NW_027258309.1, on the reverse strand, counting down.
AACGGGGTGTAACAGGGTGTAACAGGGTGTAACAGGGTGTAACAGGGTATAGCAGGGTGTAACAGGGTATAACAGGGTGTAACATGTATAACAGGGTGTAACAGGGTGTAACAGGGTGTAACAGGGTATAACAGGGTGTAACAGGATGTAACAGGTTATAATAGGGTGTAACGGGGTGTAACATGTTATAATAGGGTGTAACGGGGTGTAACATGTTATAATAGGGTATAACAGAGTGTAACAGGGTATAACAGGTTATTATAGGGTGTAAGAGGTTATAATAGGGTGTAACAGGGTGTAACAGGTTATAATAGGGTGTAACGGGGTGTAACGGGGTATAACAGGGTGTAACAGGGTGTAACGGGGTATAACAGGGTGTAACAGGGTATAACATGGTATAACAGGGTGTAACAGGGTGTAACGGGGTATAACAGGGTGTAGCAGGATGTAACAGAGTATAATAGGGTGTAACAGGTTATAAGAGGGTATAACAGGGTATAACAGGGTGTAACAGGGTATAATAGGGTGTAGCAGGGTGTAACGGGGTATAACAGGGTGTAACAGGGTATAACAGGGGGACTCCCAATCACGGCCAGTTGTGATAAAGCATGGAATCGAACCAGGGTCTGTAGTGACGGCTCTAGCACTGAGATGCAGTGCCTTAGACCGCTGCTCCACTCGGGAGCAAGGTCAGAACCAACTGAATATGACTGTGAATGAGTGAATATCACTATAAATTGATTAATTTAGTTATGACTGGGTGAATAAGGTTGTGAATATGGTTGACTATGACTGGTTGGATAGTTGAATGTATGGTTTAATATGATCTGTGACCTGCGTTGAAACGTGGTTGAAACGTGGTTGTGCGTCAACATCCCCCTCGTTCTGATAACGAGTCTGTAATTACATTCAGTTTGTATTCCATCATAGTTCATAATGAACAAAGACGTTACTAGGCAACCTGATGATAACATCACAAACATGGTGTGTGTTGATACAATAGCTGTGATACAGTAGGTAAACAACGACGAACGCTCAATCCTCAACCTTCTAAAGTGTATGTGTGTGTGTGTGCGTGTGTGTGTGTGCTATTGTTCTGTGTAGCCATTCAGTCAAGTTTGTACATTGTCCATGATATATCATGGACATCGTGCACGTACGCACAAACGCACACACGCACATACACACATTCATTCTCTCTCATTTGTTCTATTCATACGCTGCCTCTCCTTTCAGAAGAATATCCTCATTCACAATCTCTTTCTGGATTCATTAGGGATTCAATCAGATTGCTTTAATCTGATGTGTGATATAGCCATGGTTTTGATGCCGGTGATGAGTCCCTATTCCCTATGTAGTGCACTACTGTTGACC
>NW_027258309.1:0-30000 GCF_045791955.1 Oncorhynchus clarkii lewisi | reverse complement strand
GATCTGAAGACCTCCCCAACAATGAGTCTGGATCTCAGGACCTCCCCAACAATGAGTCTGGATCTCAGGACCTCCCCAACAATGAGTCTGGATCTGAAGACCTCCCCAACAATGGGGAGGTAACAGAACAGTGACTCATCTCCTCTAGCAGCATCTGGAAGTCCTCACTGTCAATGTGAGGTCAAGTGCTTGTTAACCAGCAGGTCTCAGTCGTATTGTTAACCAGCAGGTCTCAGTCTTATTGTTAACCAGTAGGTCTGTCTTACTGTTAACCAGTAGGTCTGTCTTATTGTTAACCAGTAGGTCAGTCTTATTGTTAACCAGCAGGTCTGTCTTATTGTTAACCAGTAGGTCTCAGTCTTATTGTTAACCAGTAGGTCTGTCTTACTGTTAACCAGCAGGTCTGTCTTATTGTTAACCAGTAGATCTCAGTCTTATTGTTAACCAGTAGGTCTGTCTTATTGTTAACCAGCAGGTCTGTCTTATTGTTAACCAGCAGGTCTCAGTCTTATTGTTAACCAGTAGGTCTGTCTTATTGTTAACCAGCAGGTCTGTCTTATTGTTAACCAGCAGGTCTCAGTCTTATTGTTAACCGGTAGGTCTGTCTTATTGTTAACCAGCAGGTCTCAGTCTTATTGTTAACCAGCAGGTCTGTCTTATTGTTAACCAGTAGGTCTCAGTCTTATTGTTAACCAGCAGGTCAGTCTTATTGTTAACCAGCAGGTCTGTCTTATTGTTAACCAGTAGGTCTCAGTCTTATTGTTAACCAGCAGGTCTCAGTCTTATTGTTAACCAGCAGGTCTGTCTTATTGTTAACCAGCAGGCCAGTCTTATTGTTAACCAGTAGGTCTCAGTCTTATTGTTAACCAGCAGGTCTCAGTCTTATTGTTAACCAGCAGGTCTCAGTCTTATTGTTAACCAGCAGGTCTCAGTCTTATTGTTAACCAGCAGGTCAGTCTTATTGTTAACCAGCAGGTCAGTCTTATTGTTAACCAGTAGGTCTGTCTTATTGTTAACCAGTAGGTCTCAGTCTTATTGTTAACCAGCAGGTCTGTCTTATTGTTAACTAGTAGGTCAGTCTTATTGTTAACCAGTAGGTCTGTCTTATTGTTAACCAGTAGGTCTGTCTTATTGTTAACCAGTAGGTCTCAGTCTTATTGTTAACCAGCAGGTCTGTCTTATTGTTAACTAGTAGGTCAGTCTTATTGTTAACCAGTAGGTCTGTCTTATTGTTAACCAGTAGGTCTCAGTCTTATTGTTAACCAGCAGGTCTGTCTTATTGTTAACCAGCAGGTCTCAGTCTTATTGTTAACCAGCAGGTCAGTCTTATTGTTAACCAGCAGGTCTGTCTTATTGTTAACCAGCAGATTTCAGTATCACCATCCAGTCCCCTTCTTGCCTCGCTACCCAAACTCCTTGCCCACAGACCGTAGTTTCCTCAACAATGAGTCTGGATCTCAGGACCTCCCCAACAATGAGTCTGGATCTGAAGACCTCCCCAACAATGAGTCTGGATCTCAGGACCTCCCCAACAATGAGTCTGGATCTCAGGACCTCCCCAACAATGAATCTGGATCTCAGGACCTCCCCAACAACGAGTCTGGATCTGAGGACCTCCCCAACAATGAGTCTGGATCTGAAGACCTCCCCAACAATGAGTCTGGATCTCAGGACCTCCCTAACAACGAGTCTGGATCTGAGGACCTCCCCAACAATGAGTCTGGATCTGAAGACCTCCCCAACAATGAGTCTGGATCTGAAGACCTCCCCAACAATGAGTCTGGATCTGAAGACCTCCCCAACAATGAGTCTGGATCTGAAGACCTCCCCAACAATGAGTCTGGATCTCAGGACCTCCCCAACAATGAGTCTGGATCTCAGGACCTCCCCAACAATGAGTCTGGATCTGAAGACCTCCCCAACAATGAGTCTGGATCTGAAGACCTCCCCAACAATGAGTCTGGATCTCAGGACCTAGCCAACAATGAGTCTGGATCTGAGGACCTCCCCAACAATGAGTCTGGATCTGAAGACCTCCCCAACAATGAGTCTGGATCTGAAGACCAGAGTCAGGACACACGTGGGTAAAGCGGCATTTTGAAAATGCGTCATTGTCTTTGATACTCTGATTTGATAGAGGTGATTCAATTGCTGATGACTTTGTTTTGTACAACACCCTTCATTATGACATCACAACAAAGGACTTAAACGAAGGGCGTCTCAGACTGAAGTTTGCAGTGAACATGGAGCAAGGGAAGAACCCAGTTGAAATCATCAGGCGACTCCCCTTCAGCTGGTCCTTATAGGGCTGTCAACAAGGTCCCAATTGGCTGTTATAGTGTTAGTGCTATTGGGAAGGATTGTCTATGATTGGCTATTAAAGTATTACAGCTTCTGGCTATACCTCACATTCACACCACCTACACATGTCCTGGCATTTATTCGCACAAGTGAGTCTAGCAGCCAGGGTCAGTGAGAGAACGGAATACAGAGAGACAGCTGCTACTGCTCACTGCACATGGCTGTCAGCGGGGCAGTGGGTCTGTGTCTGAGTAGTAGTGGCTATCACAGTATTACAGCTGGGACAAGAGTAGATGTAACCCCATGTTTATGCCTACCTGCCTTGCATAAGTCTTATGAATCTAGTCACCACGCTAGAGAGAGAGAGAGAGAGAGAGAGAGAGAGAGAGAGAGAGAGAGAGAGAGAGAGAGAGAGAGAGAGAGAGAGAGAGAGAGAGAGAGAGAGAGAGAGAGAGAGAGAGAGAGAGAGAGAGAGAGAGAGAGAGAGAGAGAGAGAGAGAGAGAGAGACCACTGGTTCTGTCTTGGGGGACAGACAGAGAGAGAGAGACATTGTGTGTGTGAGAGAGGGAGAGAGAGAGAAAGGGAGAGAGAGAGACATTCTGTGTGTGAGAGAGGGAGAGAGGGAGAGAGAGAGACATTGTGTGTGTGTGAGAGAGAGAGAGAGACATTGTGTGTGTCTCTGTGTGTGTATAGTATCGTTAAACAATCCTAACGTCAGACTGTAACCAGTTCATCCCAGACTCCTTCCTTCCCTCCTGTTCATTTATCTTGTCATTGTCTTTTCCTCACAGATGAAAGAGAAGACGTTCAAAAGAAGACTTTCTCAAAATGGATAAACTCACAGTTTACTAAGGTACCACACACACACACACCACACACACACACACACACACACACACACACACACACACACACACACACACCCTCACACACACACAGACACAGACACACACACACACACACACACACACACACACACACACACACACACACACACACGTCAGACTGTCTGGCTCTGTTCTTGTTTTGCCAATTCAGAAGGCTGTCCTCCTACCTACCTGTTTTGTCAGGCTGCTGGAGAGAAAATGAACTGACAGCCATGTGTCCCAAATGGCACCCTGCTCCCTTTATAGTACACTACCCCATAGGGATCTGGTCTAAAGTAGTGCACTACCCCATAGGGCTCTGGTCTAAAGTAGTGCACTACCACATAGGGCTCTGGTCTAAAGTAGTGCACTACCCCATAGGGCTCTGGTCTAAAGTAGTGCACTACCCTATAGGGCTCTGGTCTAAAGTAGTGCACTACCCCATAGGGCTCTGGTCTAAAGTAGTGCACTACCCCATAGGGCTCTGGTCTAAAGTAGTGCACTACCCCATAGAGCTCTGGTCTAAAGTAGTGCACTACCCCATAGGGCTCTGGTCTAAAGTGGTGCACTACCCCATAGGGCTCTGGTCTAAAGTAGTGCACTACCCCATAGGGCTCTGGTCTAAAGTAGTGCACTACCCCATAGGTCTCTGGTCTAAAGTAGTGCACTACCCCATAGGGCTCTGGCCTAAAGTAGTGCACTACCCCATAGGACTCTGGTCTAAAGTAGTGCACTACCCCATAGGGCTCTGGCCTAAAGTAGTGCACTACCCCATAGGGCTCTGGCCTAAAGTAGTGCACTACCCCATAGGACTCTGGTCTAAAGTAGTGCACTACCCCATAGGGCTCTGGCCTAAAGTAGTGCACTACCCCATAGGACTCTGGTCTAAAGTAGTGCACTACCCCATAGGGCTCTGGCCTAAAGTAGTGCACTACCCCATAGAGCTCTGGTCTAAAGTAGTGCACTACCACATAGGGCTCTGGCCTAAAGTAGTGCACTACCCCATAGGGCTCTGGCCTAAAGTAGTGCACTACCCCATAGGACTCTGGTCTAAAGTAGTGCACTACCCCATAGGGCTCTGGTCTAAAGTAGTGCACTACCCCATAGGTCTCTGGTCTAAAGTAGTGCACTACCCCATAGGGCTCTGGTCTAAAGTAGTGCACTACCCCATAGGGCTCTGGTCTAAAGTAGTGCACTACCCCATAGGGATCTGGTCTAAAGTAGTGCACTATATTGTTTGAACAAAACAATAGATTTTCATTTCAGTTTCATTTAGTTTCTCCCAGACCACCTAGTAACAATATAGGACTAAGTTATTGTTCTGTTGTGGTTTCTCCCAGACCAGCTAGTAACAATATAGGACTAAGTTATTGTTCTGTTGTGGTTTCTCCCAGACCAGCTAGTAACAATATAGGACTAAGTTATTGTTCTGTTGTGGTTTCTCCCAGACCACCTAGTAACAATATAGGACTATGTTATTGTTCTGTTGTGGTTTCTCCCAGACCACCTAGTAACAATATAGGACTAAGTTATTGTTCTGTTGTGGTTTCTCCCAGACCAGCACAGTTGAAATCAATATGAACTTTTCCAGTAGAACAGAATATAATCGACCTCCACAGGGCAAATTGACCTGCAGACAATAACATCAGCTAAGCCTCAGACCATTCACATTGAGAGACATGTCTAGAATGATTGAAAAGGCAGTGCTTCTCCATGAATGAAGAGTAATTCAATTACGCATCCTGCATCTGAAATGGCACCCTGTTCCCTATTTAGTGCACTACTTTAGACCAGAGTCCTATAGAACCCTGTTCCCTATTTAGTGCACTACTTTAGACCAGAGTCCTATAGAACCCTGTTCCCTATTTAGTGCACTACTTTAGACCAGAGTCCTATAGAACCCTGTTCCCTATTTAGTGCACTACTTTAGACCAGAGTCCTATAGAACCCTGTTCCCTATTTAGTGCACTACTTTAGACCAGAGTCCTATAGAACCCTGTTCCCTATTTAGTGCACTACTTTAGACCAGAGTCCTATAGAACCCTGTTCCCTATTTAGTGCACTACTTTAGACCGGAGTCCTATAGAACCCTGTTCCCTATTTAGTGCACTACTTTAGACCGTGGGGGTGGGTGCACAGGGTCAATAGTAGTGCACTGTATATGAAAGGCATTTGGAACACATTGTTAGATTGAAACTGTTTCTCCCATCCAGGAAGGAAGGTTGTTAGTTGTTCCCCCAAATGGAAGACATTGTTAGATTGAAACTGGTTCCTCCATCCAGGGAGGAAGGTTGTTAGTTGTTCCCCCAAATGGAACACATTGTTAGATTGAAACTGTTTCTCCCATCCAGGGAGGAAGGTTGTTAGTTGTTCCCCCAAATGGAACACATTGTTAGATTGAAACTGGTTCTCCCATCCAGGGAGGAAGGTTGTTAGTTGTTCCCCCAAATGGAACACAGTGTTAGATTGAAACTGGTTCCTCCATCCAGGAAGGAAGGTTGTTAGTTGTTCCCCCAAATGGAACACAGTGTTAGATTGAAACTGGTTCCTCCATCCAGGGAGGAAGGTTGTTAGTTGTTCCCCCAAATGGAACACAGTGTTAGATTGAAACTGGTTCCTCCATCCAGGGAGGAAGGTTGTTAGTTGTTCCCCCAAATGGAACACATTGTTAGATTGAAACTGTTTCTCCCATCCAGGGAGGAAGGTTGTTAGTTGTTCCCCCAAATGGAACACATTGTTAGATTGAAACTGGTTCCTCCATCCAGGAAGGAAGGTTGTTAGTTGTTCCCCCAAATGGAACACATTGTTAGATTGAAACTGGTTCTCCCATCCAGGGAGGAAGGTTGTTAGTTGTTCCCCCAAATGGAAGACATTGTTAGATTGAAACTGGTTCCTCCATCCAGGGAGGAAGGTTGTTAGTTGTTCCCCCAAATGGAAGACTAGTCCCTTTACAGTGTATTACCTCTGACCAGAGCCCATTAACCTAGTGTACTATATATACAGCAGGTAATAGGATTCTATTTTGATGGGGTTCCCCAAGCCATTCTCCTGACCAATCAATGACTAGATAATAGTCATGGTGGAACCATGATGGAGCTGGGATTAGAAGCAGCTGATGGAGCGATGATGATGATGGTGATGATGATGGTGATGATGATGATGATGGTAATGGTGATGATGGTGATGGAGAACTCTTCCTGTAGATTGAGATGTTCTGTGACACAGTGGTTAGTTATTACTGGTGGTTGTCACTGTGAATAGAGTGAGGAGGGTGTTAGGTGTGTATTTGTGCTGGTGTGGGTGCTTACCTTGCTGCCAGTGTGTGTGTGTACGTCTGCCTGTGTGTGTGTGTGTTCTGGTGTTCATGCGTGTGTGTGTACGTCTGCCTGTGTGTGTGTTAACATGTCAGTGACCAGGATGAAATGTCTTCATGTGGATAGTGTGTCTGTTAGTGTGTACCTGTCTGTCTTCATGTGGATAATGTGTCTGTTAGTGTGTATACCTGTCTGTCTTCATGTGGATAGTGTGTCTGTTAGTGTGTGTACCTGTCTGTCTTCATGTGGATAGTGTGTCTGTTAGTGTGTGTACCTGTCTGTCTTCATGTGGATAATGTGTCTGTTAGTGTGTGTACCTGTCTGTCTTCATGTGGATAATGTGTCTGTTAGTGTGTGTACCTGTCTGTCTTCATGTGGATAGTGTGTCTGTTAGTGTGTGCACCTGTCTGTCTTCATGTGGATAGTGTGTCTGTTAGTGTGTGTACCTGTCTGTCTTCATGTGGATAGTGTGTCTGTTAGTGTGTGTACCTGTCTGTCTTCATGTGGATAGTGTGTCTGTTAGTGTGTGTACCTGTCTGGCTTCATGTGGATAGTGTGTCTGTTAGTGTGTGTACCTGTCTGTCTTCATGTGGATAGTGTGTCTGTTAGTGTGTACCTGTCTGTCTTCATGTGGATAGTGTGTCTGTTAGTGTGTGTACCTGTCTGTCTTCATGTGGATAGTGTGTCTGTTAGTGTGTGTACCTGTCTGTCTTCATGTGGATAATGTGTCTGTTAGTGTGTGTACCTGTCTGTCTTCATGTGGATAGTGTGTCTGTTAGTGTGTGTACCTGTCTGTCTTCATGTGGATAATGTGTCTGTTAGTGTGTGTACCTGTCTGTCTTCATGTGGATAATGTGTCTGTTAGTGTGTGTACCTGTCTGTCTTCATGTGGATAGTGTGTCTGTTAGTGTGTGTACCTGTCTGTCTTCATGTGGATAATGTGTCTGTTAGTGTGTGTACCTGTCTGTCTGGATGTGTCTGTCTGGATGTGTGTCTGTCTAGATGTGTGTCTGTCTAGATGTGTGTCTAGATGTCTGTCTGTCTGGATGTGTGTCTGTCTAGATGTGTGTCTAGATGTCTGTCTGCATAGATGTCTGTCTGCATAGATGTCTGTCTGTATAGATGTGGGTCTGTCTAGATGTCTGTCTAGATGTCAGTCTAGATGTCTGTCTAGATGTGTGTCTAGATGTGTGTCTGTCTAGATGTCTGTCTAGATGTGTGTTTGTGTATATGTGTGTCTGTCTAGATGTGTGTCTGTCTAGATGTGTCTGTCTAGATGTCTGTCTAGATGTGTGTCTGTCTAGATGTCTGTGTGTGTGTGTGTGTGTTTATGAGTGTGCGTGTCTATATCAGTGTGTCTGTCTGTATGAGTGTGTATCTCTGTGTGACATCCCTAGCATCCCCCAAAAACCTAGAGAGACACATTCCGTTATTTTCCGACTTGATTAGGGGAGGCTGGAGGTGTGCTGTTACCATGCCGACCAGGGCTCAGGTGTGGTGTGGAGGAATCTATTGAACGGCAGTCTCATCTCCCGCCTGGAGATTAAGGCAGACGGGGGCAGCAGACAGACACACACACAGAGAGGAGAGGAGAGGAGAGGAGAGGAGAGGAGAGGAGAGGAGAGGAGAGGAGAGGAGAGGAGAGGAGAGGAGAGGAGAGGAGAGAGGAGAAAGGGAAGAGGAGAGGAGGAATGAGAGGGAAGGAGGAATAGAGGAGGGAAGAGTTCAGACGAGGGGCAGGAAGAGAGACAGAAGGATGAAAGTGATAATCTGAGAGAATTTGAGACAGGAAACAAGGAGTGAGAGAGGAAAAGAGAAGGAGATAGAATCTGCCACACTCCCACTGTTATCCCCCTGGTAACAAAACCCCTTGAGTGAGTGGGTGTGTGTGTCTGTGTTTATGTATAATGAGAGAACATATGCTTGCATTTGAAATGGACAGAAAAGAGATTGCTGTGTGTGTATAATATAGATTGTGTGTGTGTGCGTGTGTATGTGTGTGTGTGTGTGTGTGTGTGTGTGTGTGTAATATAGATTGCAGTGTGTGTAGGATAGATTGTGGTGTGTGTGTGTGTGTGTAATATAGATTGCAGTGTGTGTGTAATATAGATTGCAGTGTGTGTGTGTGTGTGTGTATAATATAGATTGCAGTGTGTGTGTAATATAGATTGCAGTGTGTGTATGTAATATAGATTGCAGTGTGTGTATGTAATATAGATTGCAGTGTGTGTGTAATATAGATTGCAGTGTGTGTGATATAGATTGCAGTGTGTGTGATATAGATTACAGTGTGTGTGTAATATAGATTGCAGTGTGTGTGTAATATAGATTGCAGTGTGTGTGTAATATAGATTGCAGTGTGTGTGATATAGATTGCAGTGTGTGTGATATAGATTGCAGTGTGTGTGTGTAATATAGATTGCAGTGTGTGTGTGTAATATAGATTGCAGTGTGTGTGTAATATAGATTGCAGTGTGTGTGATATAGATTGCAGTGTGTGTATAATATAGATTGTAGTGTGTGTGTGATATAGATTGCAGTGTGTGTGTAATATAGATTGCAGTGTGTGTATGTAATATAGATTGCAGTGTGTGTGATATAGATTGCAGTGTGTGTAATATAGATTGTAGTGTGTGTGTGATATAGATTGCAGTGTGTGTATAATATAGATTGTAGTGTGTGTGTGATATAGATTGCAGTGTGTGTGTAATATAGATTGCAGTGTGTGTATGTAATATAGATTGCAGTGTGTGTGATATAGATTGCAGTGTGTGTAATATAGATTGTAGTGTGTGTGTGATATAGATTGCAGTGTGTGTGTGATATAGATTGCAGTGTGTGTGTAATATAGATTGCAGTGTGTGTGATATAGATTGCAGTGTGTGTATAATATAGATTGTAGTGTGTGTGTAATATAGATTGCAGTGTGTGTGATATAGATTGCAGTGTGTGTGTGTGTGTGTGTATAATATAGATTGCAGTGTGTGTGTAATATAGATTGCAGTGTGTGTATGTAATATAGATTGCAGTGTGTGTATGTAATACAGATTGCAGTGTGTGTGTAATATAGATTGCAGTGTGTGTGATATAGATTGCAGTGTGTGTGATATAGATTACAGTGTGTGTGTAATATAGATTGCAGTGTGTGTGTAATATAGATTGCAGTGTGTGTGTAATATAGATTGCAGTGTGTGTGATATAGATTGCAGTGTGTGTGATATAGATTGCAGTGTGTGTGTGTAATATAGATTGCAGTGTGTGTGTAATATAGATTGCAGTGTGTGTGTAATATAGATTGCAGTGTGTGTGATATAGATTGCAGTGTGTGTATAATATAGATTGTAGTGTGTGTGTGATATAGATTGCAGTGTGTGTGTAATATAGATTGCAGTGTGTGTATGTAATATAGATTGCAGTGTGTGTGATATAGATTGCAGTGTGTGTAATATAGATTGTAGTGTGTGTGTGATATAGATTGCAGTGTGTGTATAATATAGATTGTAGTGTGTGTGTGATATAGATTGCAGTGTGTGTGTAATATAGATTGCAGTGTGTGTATGTAATATAGATTGATTGCAGTGTGTGTGATATAGATTGCAGTGTGTGTAATATAGATTGTAGTGTGTGTGTGATATAGATTGCAGTGTGTGTGTGATATAGATTGCAGTGTGTGTGTGATATAGATTGCAGTGTGTGTATGTGATATAGATTGCAGTGTGTGTGTGTAATATAGATTGCAGTGTGTGTATGTAATATAGATTGCAGTGTGTGTATGTAATATAGATTGCAGTGTGTGTGTAATATAGATTGCAGTGTGTATGTAATATAGATTGCAGTGTGTATGTATAGATTGCTGTGAGACAGAGAGTGGAAGCAGAGAGAGTGGAAGAGAGAGAGTGGATGACAGAGAGAGTGGAAGACAGAGAGTCGAAGACAGAGAGTGTATGACAGAGAGAGGATGACAGAGAGAGGAAGACAGAGAGTGTATGACAGAGAGTGTATGACAGAGAGTGGATGACAGAGAGAGTGGAAGACAGAGAGTGGATGACAGAGAGAGTGGAAGAGAGAATGGAAGACAGAGAGAGTGGATGACAGAGAGAGTGGAAGACAGAGAGTGGATAGCAGAGAGAGTGTAAGACAGAGAGTGTAAGACAGAGAGTGTAAGACAGAGAGGGGAAGAGAGAGAGAGGGGAAGAGAGAGAGAGTGGAAGAGAGAGAGTGGATGACAGAGAGAGTGGATGACAGAGAGAGTGGAAGACAGAGAGTGGAAGCCAGAGAGTGGATGACAAAGAGAGTGGAAGACAGAGAGAGTGGAAGCCAGAGAGTGGATGACAGAGAGAGTGGATGACAGAGAGAGTGGATGACAGAGAGAGTGGAAGCCAGAGAGTGGATGACAGAGAGAGTGTAAGACAGAGAGTGGATGACAGAGAGAGTGTAAGACAGAGAGTGGAAGCAGAGAGAAAGGGACAGAGAGAGAGAGTGGAAGACAGAGAGTGAAAGACAGAGAGTGGATGACAGAGAGAGTGGAAGACAGAGAGTGGAAGACAGAGAGTGTATGACAGAGAGTGGATGACAGAGAGAGTGGATGACAGAGAGAGTGGAAGACAGAGAGAGTGGAAGAGAGAGAGAGTGGAAGACAGAGAGAGTGGATGACAGAGAGAGTGGAAGCCAGAGAGTGGATGACAGAGAGAGTGGATGACAGAGAGAGTGGAAGACAGAGATTGGATGACAGAGAGTGGATGACAGAGAGAGTGGAAGACAGAGAGAGTGGAAGACAGAGAGAGTGGATGACAGAGAGAGTGGAAGACAGAGAGTGGATGACAGAGAGTGGATGACAGAGAGAGTGGAAGGCAGAGTGGAAGACAGAGAGTGGAGGACAGAGAGAGTGGATGACAGAGAGAGTGGATGACAGAGAGAGGAAGACAGAGAGTGGATGACAGAGAGAGTGTAAGACAGAGAGTGGATGAGAGAGAGAGTGGAATCCAGAGAGTGGAAGCCAGAGAGAGTGGAAGACAGAGAGTGGAAGACAGAGAGTGGATGACAGAGAGAGTGGAAGACAGAGAGAGTGGAAGACAGAGAGAGTGGATGACAGAGAGAGTGGAAGACAGAGAGTGGATGACAGAGAGAGTGGATGACAGAGAGAGTGGATGACAGAGAGTGGATGACAGAGAGTGGATGACAGAGAGTGGATGACAGAGAGTGTAAGACAGAGAGAGTGGAAGACAGAGAGTGGATGACAGAGAGTGGAAGACAGAGAGAGTGGAAGACAGAGAGAGGAAGACAGAGAGTGGATGACAGAGAGTGGATGACAGAGAGTGGAAGACAGAGAGAGTGGAAGACAGAGAGAGTGGAAGACTGAGAGAGTAGAAGCCAGAGAGAGTGGAAGACAGAGAGTGGATGACAGAGAGTGGATGACAGAGAGTGGATGACAGAGAGAGTGGAAGGCAGAGAGTGGATGACAGAGAGAGTGGATGACAGAGAGAGTGGAAGACAGAGAGAGTGGATGACAGAGAGAGTGGAAGACAGAGAGAGTGGAAGACAGAGAGTGGATGACAGAGAGTGGATGACAGAGAGTGGATGACAGAGAGTGGATGACAGAGAGAGGGGATGACAGAGAGTGGAAGACAGAGAGAGTGGAAGACAGAGAGTGGATGACAGAGAGTGGATGACAGAGAGAGGGGATGACAGAGAGTGGAAGACAGCGAGTGGAAGACAGCGAGTGGAAGACAAAGAGTGGATGAGAGAGAGTGGATGACAGAGAGTGGATGACAGAGAGTGGATGACAGAGAGTGTAAGACAGAGAGAGTGGAAGACAGAGAGAGTGGAAGACAGAGAGTGGATGACAGAGAGTGGAAGACAGAGAGTGGAAGACAGAGAGAGTGGAAGACAGAGAGAGGAAGACAGAGATTGGTTGACAGAGAGTGGATGACAGAGAGTGGATGACAGAGAGTGGTTGACAGAGAGAGTGGATGACAGAGAGAGTGGAAGACAGAGAGAGTGGAAGACAGAGAGAGTGGAAGACAGAGAGAGTGGAAGACAGAGAGAGTGGAAGACAGAAAGTGGATGACAAAGAGAGTGGAAGACAGAGAGTGGATGACAAGAGAGAGTGGAAGACAGAGAGTGGATGACAGAGAGAGAGAAAGAGAGAAAACATGGTGTCCATTCTCTCCAAACCTCATTAACAGTCCCCTCCCACTCTCCCTGTTTTTGTCAGAGTTCAGATGTGGCAATAGGCTCATCTTTTCTAAGGAAATCAATTCGCCGCCCCCAAGGCATTGTGGTCTGTCTGGAGACCGAGGCCTTTATTGAGTCACTGGAAGAGGCATGGGGCGACACACACACACACACACACACACACACACACACACACACACACACACACACACACACACACACACTAGGGGGCAGGAAGGGGTCGGGCTCAAAGGGGTAAAGCCAGCGTGCCAACCCAAGGGCACGGCCGTGGACAGACTGCCTAGAGATAATACTAACATAAAAAACAGACTGGAAGAGAGGGAGGGAGGGAAGTAGAAAGGGAGGGAGGGAGAGAGGTGGAGAGGGAGGGAGGGAGGGAGGGAGGGAGGGAGGGAGGGAGGGAGGGAGGGAGGGAGGGAGGGAGGGAGAAAGGTAGGGAGAAAGGTAGGGAGAAAGGTAGGGAGAAAGGTAGGGAGGGATAGATGTGGGGAGGGAGGGAGGGAGGGAGGGAGGGAGGGAGGGAGGGAGGGAGGGAGGGAGGGGCAGAGCGGGGAGGGAGGGAGCCACACTACTGCAAAGGGTTAAAGCCAGTGTCCCAACCCAAGGGCATGGCCGTGGACAGTGGACAGCCTCCCCAGAGATAATCCTAACATAAACAAACAGACTGGGAGGGAGGGAGAGATGTGGAGAGGCAGAGGAGGGAGGGGGGCAGAGGAGAAAGGGAGGGAGAGAGAGAGGGGGAGAGACAGAGGAGGGAGGGAGAGAGAGACGGGGAGAGGCAGAGGAGGGAGGGAGGGAGAGAGGGAGGGAGGTAGAGAGAGAGGGAGAGGCAAAGGAGGGAGGTAGAGAGAGAGGGACAGGTAGAGGAGGGAGGGAGAGAGAGAGGGGGAGAGGCAGAGGAGGGAGGGAGAGAGAGAGGGGGAGAGGCAGAGGAGGGAGGGAGGGAGTTAGAGAGAGAGGGAGAGGCAGAGGAGGGAGGGAGAGAGAGAGGGGGAGAGGCAGAGGAGGGAGGGAGGGAGTTAGAGAGAGAGGGAGAGGCAGAGGAGGGAGGTAGAGAGAGAGGGGGAGAGGCAGAGGAGGGAGGGAGTTAGAGAGAGAGAGGGGGAGAGGCAGAGGAGGGAGGGAGGGAGACGGGGAGAGGCAGAGGAGGGAGGGATGTGGAGAGGCGGCAAGATGGATCGAGACAGACAGACAGACAGACAGACAGACAGGCAGACAGACAGGCAGAGCCACGAAGAGAACTGTGAACTGTAGAATTGAACAGCGCTAGCCTGAAATCCACACTGAATCAGTCAGATTCGCTGCTGTTTCAGACAGTGAAGTAATATTCAGTTTGGATCTGATTCCAAACCAGAGCAGAAACATAGATTTGGCAGTTTTAGCAGACATGATAAGTACAGATGTATAATCTTAATTTGATCTCTCTTTTGTTGCTGAGAATTTTACTGCATCGCAGGGAATGCAGATGAGCTTTGTGATTTACATACATTTACTGGAAACCTACACCAACACACGGTCATATTAACAGCCTCACCTCCATCAAGCAACATTATGGACTAAACATTCAAATCCTGTTGCTGCAGGATTATTTAGCTGTGGCAATACAGGTCCCTACATCTGTAGCAGTGTAGAGAATAGGCATGGAGATGAGGGAACACTTATATTCATGACATCACAGCATACATCCCAAATGGCACCCTATTCCCTATATAGTGCACTACTTTTGACCAGGGCCCATAGCACTGTAGTCAAAAGTAGTGCACTATATAGGGAAGAGGATGCTATTTAGGAGACATACGTACTTTACCCTCTGGAATACTTGTGAAATGAAAGATGATTTTGCTGGAAAAACACGATGTTTCTGTCTTTTCATTTTGATTTGCGTTGCATAAAACAACGACCTGGAAGTTATTATGAAGTCTGCAGCAGAAGACATTTATCACAGAGCAGGACTTCAGAGGTCAACCTGCCCCTGTATAGATACCACCAGTACACCCTTCATACTAGATTAGATAACTGACTGTAGCTACATCTTCTCTCAGTGTTAGTGTTGGAGATATGTCTCTCTGTGTTAGTGTTGGAGATATGTCTCTATGGGTTAGTGTTGGAGATATGTCTCTCAGTGTTAGTATTGGAGATATGTCTCTCTGTGTTAGTATTGGAGATATGTCTCTCAGTGTCAGTATTGGAGATATGTCTCTCAGTGTTAGTATTGGAGATATGTCTCTATGGGTTAGTGTTGGAGATATGTCTCTATGGGTTAGTGTTGGAGATATGTCTCTCTGTGTTAGTATTGGAGATATGTCTCTATGGGTTAGTGTTGGAGATATGTCTCTATGGGTTAGTGTTGGAGATATGTCTCTCTGTGTTAGTATTGGAGATATGTCTCTCAGTGTTAGTATTGGAGATATGTCTCTCTGTGTTAGTGTTGGAGATATGTCTCTCTGTGTTAGTGTTGGAGATATGTCTCTATGGGTTAGTGTTGGAGATATGTCTCTCTGTGTTAGTATTGGAGATATGTCTCTCAGTGTTAGTGTTGGAGATATGTCTCTCAGTGTTAGTATTGGAGATATGTCTCTCAGTGTTAGTATTGGAGATATGTCTCTCAGTGTTAGTGTTGGAGATATGTCTCTCTGTGTTAGTATTGGAGATTTGTCTCTCTGTGTTAGTATTGGAGATATGTCTCTCTGTGTTAGTGTTGGAGATATGTCTCTCTGTGTTAGTATTGGAGATATGTCTTTCAGTGTTAGTATTGCAGATTTGTCTCTCTGTGTTAGTATTGGAGATATGTCTCTCAGTGTCAGTATTGGAGATATGTCTCTCAGTGTTAGTATTGGAGATATGTCTCTCAGTGTTAGTGTTGGAGATATGTCTCTCTGTGTTAGTGTTGGAGATATGTCTCTCAGTGTTAGTATTGGAGATTTGTCTCTCTGTGTTAGTATTGGAGATATGTCTCTCAGTGTTAGTATTGGAGATATGTCTCTCAGTGTTAGTGTTGGAGATATGTCTCTCTGTGTTAGTATTGGAGATATGTCTCTCAGTGTTAGTATTGGAGATATGTCTCTCAGTGTTAGTGTTGGAGATATGTCTCTCTGTGTTAGTGTTGGAGATATGTCTCTCTGTGTTAGTGTTGGAGATATGTCTCTCAGTGTTAGTATTGGAGATTTGTCTCTCTGTGTTAGTATTGGAGATATGTCTCTCTGTGTTAGTGTTGGAGATATGTCTCTCTGTGTTAGTATTGGAGATATGTCTTTCAGTGTTAGTATTGGAGATTTGTCTCTCTGTGTTAGTATTGGAGATATGTCTCTCAGTGTCAGTATTGGAGATATGTCTCTCAGTGTTAGTATTGGAGATATGTCTCTCAGTGTTAGTGTTGGAGATATGTCTCTCTGTGTTAGTGTTGGAGATATGTCTCTCAGTGTTAGTATTGGAGATTTGTCTCTCTGTGTTAGTATTGGAGATATGTCTCTCAGTGTTAGTATTGGAGATATGTCTCTCAGTGTTAGTGTTGGAGATATGTCTCTCTGTGTTAGTGTTGGAGATATGTCTCTCAGTGTTAGTATTGGAGATTTGTATCTCTGTGTTAGTGTTGGAGATATGTCTCTCTGTGTTAGTGTTGGAGATATGTCTCTCTGTGTTAGTATTGGAGATATGTCTTTCAGTGTTAGTATTGGAGATTTGTCTCTCTGTGTTAGTATTGGAGATATGTCTCTCAGTGTCAGTATTGGAGATATGTCTCTCAGTGTTAGTATTGGAGATATGTCTCTCAGTGTTAGTATTGGAGCTATGTTTCTCAGTGTTAGTATTGGAGATATGTCTCTCAGTGTCAGTATTGGAGATATGTGTCTCAGGGTTAGTATTGGAGATATGTCTTCTCTCAGTGTTAGTATTGGAGATATGTCTTCTCTCAGTGTTAGTATTGGAGATATGTCTTCTCTCAGTGTTAGTATTGGAGATATGTCTCTCTGTGTCAGTATTGGAGATATGTCTCTCTGTGTCTGTATTGGAGATGTGTCTCTCTGGGTCAGTATTGGAGATATGTCTCTCAGTGTTAGTATTGGAGATATGTCTCTCTGTGTTAGTATTGGAGATATGTCTCTCTGTGTCAGTATTGGAGATTTGTCTCTCTGTGTCATTGTTGGAAATATGTCTTCTCTCAGTGTTAGTATTGGAGATATGTCTCTGTGTTATTATCGGATATATATCTCTCTGTGTTAGTATTGAAGATATGTCTCTCAGTGTTAGTATTGGAGATGTGTCTTCTCTCAGTGTTAGTATTGGAGTCATGTCTCTCTGTGTCAGTTTGGAGATATGTCTTCTCTCTGTGTTAGTATTGGAGCTATGTCTCTCTGTGTCAGTTTGGAGATATGTCTTCTCTCTGTGTTAGTATTGGAGCTATGTCTCTCTGTGCCAGTTTGGAGATATGTCTTCTCTCTGTGTTAGTATTGGAGCTATGTCTCTCTGTGTCAGTTTGGAGATATGTCTTCTCAGTGTTAGTATTGGAGATTTGTCTCTCTGTGTCAGTTTGGAGATATGTCTTCTCTCTGTGTTAGTATTGGAGCTATGTCTCTCAGTGTTAGTATTGGAGATACGTCTCTCTGTGTTAGTATTGGAGCTATGTCTCTCAGTGTTAGTATTGGAGATATGTCTTCTCTCAGTGTTAGTATTGGAGCTATGTCTCTCAGTGTTAGTATTGGAGATACGTCTCTCTGTGTTAGTATTGGAGCTATGTCTCTCAGTGTTAGTATTGGAGATACGTCTCTCTGTGTTAGTATTGGAGATATGTCTGTCGGAGTGTCATGATGGGTTGACCTTGCTCAAAGGCACACCGACAGGATATTATGGTACCTAGGGTCTGAAACCAGAAAAACCAGCACATCTCCCATTTTGTCTTGCTCTGCTCAGGATTTGAACTGACATCGTTCCTGTGTATCCTGTAGTGATGTGTTGTGCCCTGTTTCCTCAGGCAGGGAAGCCCCCCATCCAGGACCTCTTCACCGACCTGTGTGATGGCCGTCGCCTGCTGGAGCTGCTGGAGGGACTGGCAGGTCACGAGCTGGTCAGTAATGTCATCATTATCCTCCTGGACTTACCATCCTCCTAACCCCATTCATCTCCTCACCTCCTTATCCTCCTAGCCCCATGTATCTCCCTCACCTCATCACCTCACCTCCTTATCCTCCTAGCCCCATGTATCTCCCTTACCTCCTCATCTCCTCACCTCCTTATCCTCCTAGCCCCATGTATCTCCCTCACCACCTCACCTCCTTATCCTCCTAGCCCCATGTATCTCCCTCACCTCACCACCTCACCTCCTTATCCTCCTAGCCCCATGTATCTCCCTCACTTCCTCATCACCTCACCTCCTTATCCTCCTAGCCCCATGTATCTCCCTCACCTCCTCAACTCCTCACCTCCTTATCCTCCTAGCCCCATGTATCTCCCTCACCTCCTCATCTCCTCACCTCCTTATCCTCCTAGCCCCATGTATCTCCCTCACCTCCTCATCTCCTCACCTCCTTATCCTCCTAGCCCCATGTATCTCCCTCACCTCCTCATCACCTCACCTCCTTATCCTCCTAGCCCCATGTATCTCCCTCACCTCATCACCTCACCTCCTTATCCTCCTAGCCCCATGTATCTCCCTCACCACCTCACCTCCTTATCCTCCTAGCGCCATGTATCTCCCTCACCTCACCACCTCACCTCCTTATCCTCCTAGCCCCATGTATCTCCCTCACCTCCTCATCTCCTCACCTCCTTATCCTCCTAGCCCCATGTATCTCCCTCATCTCCTCACCTCCTTATCCTCCTAGCCCCATGTATCTCCATCTCCTCACTTCCTTATCCTCTTGACCCCACTTATCTCCTCGCCTCCTCGCCTCCTTGCCTCCTAACCCCACTTATCTCCTCAACTACTCACTTATCTCCTCACCTATTATACCAACCTGTTGTCTTTCTCCTTGCATTTCTTCTCCTCCTCCTCTACCTTTGTCCTAAACTTTATACAATAGCTTTTATTGTAATATAAACCTCTTTCAGCAATGGCCCTGAGCAAAGTCTTTAATATCATGTTCAGTAAATAAAGCCTCTGTGTGTTCTGAAGGATCTCTTCTCTTCTGTGTGTGTGTGTGTATGTGTGTGTGTGTGTGTGTGTGTGTGTGTGTGTGTGTGTTCTGAGTCTGCAGGTGAAGGAGAGAGGATTCACGCGCGTCCACTCACTAAACAATGTCAATAGAGCGCTGCAGATCCTACAGAAGAACAATGTACGTATTAGTGAACAGATCACACACTGAGGAGGAGGAGGAGAGGGACGAGGAAGAGAGGAGGAAGAGAAAGAGAGGAAGAGAGGAGGGGGAGGAAGAGAGGGAGAGAAAGAGAGGAAGAGAGGAGGAGGAGAAGTAAGAGAGAAGGGGGAGAAAGAGAGGAAGAGAGGAAGAGGAGAAGGACGAGAGGAAGGGGAGGAAGAGAGGAGGAGGAGAAGGAAGAGAGGAAGGGGAGGAAGAGAGGAAGAGGAGAAGGAAGAGAGGAAGGGGAGGAAGAGAGGAGGGGGAGGAAGAGAGGAGGGAGAGGAAGAGAGGAGGGGAGGAAGAGGAGAAGGAAGAGAGAAGGGGATGAAGAGAGGAGGAGAGGAGGAGGAGGAGGAGGAAGAGAGGAGGAGGAGAAGAGAGAAGGGGGAGGAGGAAGACAGGAGGAGGAGAAGAGAGAAGGGGGAGGAAGAGAGGAAGAGAGGAAGGGGAGGAAGAGAGGAGGAGGAGAAGGAAGAGATGAAGGGGAGGAAGAGAGGAGGAGGAGAAGGAAGAGAGGAGGGGGAGGAAGAGAGGAGGGGGAGGAAGAGAGGAAGAGAGGAGGAGGAGAAGGAAGAGAGAAGGGGGAGAAAGAGAGGAAGGGGAGGAAGAGAAGAGGGGGAGATGGAAGGGGAGGAAGAGAGGAGGGGGAGGAAGAGAGGAGGGAGAGAAAGAGAGGAGGAGAAGGATGAGAGGAGGGGGGAAGAGAGGAGGAGGAGAAGGAAGAGAGGAAGGGGAGGAAGAGAGGAGGGGTAGGATGAGAGGAGGAGGGGGAAGAAGAGAGGAGGGGGAGATATGAGGGGGAGGAAGAGAAAAGGAGGAGGAAGAGAGGATGGGGAGGAAGAAAGGAAGAGAGGAGGAGGAAGAGAGGAAGGGGAGGAAGAGGAAGAGTGAGAAGATGAGAAGGAGAGGAGGATAGTATCTCTTCTGTTATATTAGGGATATATGACTGCATGTCTATGTAAGCGAATGTAAACAATAGTGTTCAGTATAGTGTGTAGATACAGTATGTTAATGCAGGAGTTTACATCAGTCAAATTCTGGAGGTGGTAGAGCTGAAAGTAAACAGTAGATTAGATTAATCTTGGCTCATGCTTTCTCTCTCTCTGTTTCTCTTTCTCACTCTCTCTCTCTCTGTCTCTCTCTCTGTCTCTCTCTCTTTCTCTCTCTGTTTCTCTTTTTCTCTCCCTGTTTCTCTCTCTCTCTCTCTCTGTCTCTCTCTCTGTCTCTCTCTCTTTCTCTCTCTGTTTCTCTTTTTCTCTCCCTGTTTCTCTCTCTCTCTCTCTCTGTCTCTCTCTCTGTCTCTCTCTCTTTCTCTCTCCCTGTTTCTCTCTCTCTCTGTCTCTCTCTCTTTCTCTCTGTTTCTCTTTCTCTCTCCCTGTTTCTCTCTCTCTCTCTCTCTCTCTCTCTCTCTCTGTCTCTGTCTCTCTCTCTGTCTCTCTCTCTTTCTCTCTCTTTCTCGGTTGCAAACTCGGGTATAACTCTTTGTCTGCCTCTATCTTTTTCTCTTTCTCTTTTGAATCCCGTCCCCTCTCCCTATATCTCCCCCCTGTATATCCCTCTATCTCTCCCCTGTATATCCCTCTCTCTCTCCCCTGTATATCCCTCTATCTCCCCCTGTATATCCCTCTATCTCCCCCTGTATATCCCTCTATCTCTCCCCTGTATATCCCTCTATCTCTCCCCTGTATATCCCTCTATCTCCCCCCTGTATATCCCTCTATCTCCCCCCTGTATATCCCTCTATCTCTCCCCCCTGTATATCCCTCTATCTCTCCCCCCTGTATATCCCTCTATATCTCCCCCTGTATATCCCTCTATCTCTCCCCTGTATATCCCTCTATCTCTCCCCTGTATCTCCCTCTATATCTCCCCCTGTATATCCCTCTATCTCTCCCCTGTATCTCCCTCTCTCTCCCCCTGTATATCCCTCTATCGCTCCCCTGTATCTCCCTCTATATCTCCCCCTGTATATCCCTCTATCTCTCCCCTGTATCTCCCTCTATATCTCCCCCTGTATATCCTCTATCTCTCCCCATGTATATCCCTCTATATCTCCCCCTGTATATCCCTCTATCTCTCCCCTGTATCTCCCTCTATATCTCCCCCTGTATATCCCTCTATCTCTCCCCTGTATCTCCCTCTATATCTCCCCCTGTATATCCCTATATCTCTCCCCCTGTATATCCCTCTATCTCCCCCCTGTATATCCCGCTATCTCTCCCCTGTATATCCCTCTATCTCTCCCCTGTATATCCCTCTATCTCTCCCCTGTATCTCCCTCTATCTCCCCCTGTATATCCCTCTATCTCTCCCCTGTATATCCCTCTATCTCCCCCTGTATCTCCCTCTATCTCTCCCTGTATATCCCTCTATCTCTCCCTGTATATCCCTCTATCTCTCCCTGTATATCCCTCTATCTCTCCCTGTATCTCCCTCTATCTCTCCCCTGTATATCCCTCTATCTCTCCCCCTGTATATCCCTCTATCTCTCCCCTGTATCTCCCTCTATATCTCCCCCTGTATATCCCTCTCTCTCCCCTTGTATATCCCTCTATATCTCCCCCTGTATATCCCTCTATCTCTCCCCTGTATCTCCCTCTATATCTCCCCCTGTATCTCCCTCTATCTCTCCCCTGTATATCCCTCTATCTCTCCCCCCTGTATATCCCTCTATCTCTCCCCATGTATATCCCTCTATCTCTCCCCCTGTATATCCCTCTCTCTCCCCCTGTATATCCCTTTATATCTCCCCCTGTATATCCCTCTATCTCTCCCCTGTATATCCCTCTATCTCCCCCTGTATCTCCCTCTATCTCTCCCTGTATATCCCTCTATCTCTCCCTGTATCTCCCTCTATCTCTCCCCTGTATATCCCTCTATCTCTCCCCTGTATCTCCCTCTATATCTCCCCCTGTATATCCCTCTATCTCCCCCCTGTATATCCCTCTATCTCTCCCCCCTGTATATCCCTCTATCTCTCCCCCTGTATATCCCTCTATCTCTCCCCTGTATATCCCTCTATCTCTCCCCTGTATCTCCCCCCTGTATATCCCTCTATCTCTCCACTGTATCTCCCTCTATCTCCCCCTGTATATCCCTCTATCTCTCCCCTGTATATCCCTCTATCTCCCCTGTATCTCCCTCTATCTCCCCCTGTATATCCCTCTATCTCTCCCCTGTATATCCCTCTATCTCCCCCTGTATCTCCCTCTATCTCTCCCTCCCTGTATCTCCCTCCATTTCTCCCTCCCTCCATCTCTCCCTCCCTGTATCTCCCTCCCTCCCTGTATCTCTATCTCTCCCTCCCTGTATCTCTATCTCTCCCTCCCTGTATCCCTCTCCCTAGCTGTATCTCCCTCCATTTCTCCCTCCCTCCATCTCTCCCTCCCTGTATCTCCCAATACCTCTCCCTCCCTCCATCTCTCCCTCCCTGTATCTCCCTCCCTCCCTGTATATCTCCCTCCCTATATCTCCCTCCCTGTATATCTCCCTCCCCGTATATCTCCCTCCCTATATCTCCCTCCCTGTATCTCTCCCTGTCTCTCCCGCCCTCTATATCTCCCTCCCTGTATATCTCTCTCCCTGTATATCTCCATCTATCTCTCCCTGTATATCTCCCTCTATATCTCCCGCCCTGTATATCTCCCTCCCTGTATATCTCCCTCTATATCTCCCTCCCTGTATATCTCTCTCCCTGTATATCTCCCTGTATATCTCCCTCCCTATATATCTCTCTCCCTGTATATCTCCCTCTATCTCTCCCTCCCCGTATCTTCTCTGCAGGTTGAACTGGTGAATATAGGAGGAGCCGACATTGTTGATGGGAATCATAAACTGATTCTTGGACTCATTTGGAGCATAATTCTCCACTGGCAGGTCAGTTTAGTCCCCCTGTGTGTTGACCAGTAGGTGTATTGCAGATCAGTCCATCCTCCCTCATCCTCATCTCCCCTCTCTCTCCCCCTCTCCTCATCACCCCTCTCTCCCCCTCTCTCTCCCCCTCTCCTCATCACCCCCCTCTCTCCCCATCACCCCTTTCCTCATCTCCCCTCTCTCTCCCCATCACCCCTCATCACCCCTCTCTCTCCCCCTCACCCCTCATCACACCTCTCTCTCCCCATCACCCCTCTCTCTCCCCCTCACCCCTCTCCTCATCTCCCCTCTCTCTCCCCCTCTCCTCATCACCCCTCTCTCTCCCCATCACCCCTCATCACCCCTCTCTCTCCCCCTCACCCCTCATCCTCATCTCCCCTCTCTCTCCCCCTCTCCTCATCACCCCTCTCTCTCCCCCTCTCCTCATCACCCCTCTCTCTCCCCATCACCCCTCATCACCCTCTATCTCCCCCTCACCCCTCTCCTCATCACCCCTCTCTCTCCCCATCACCCCTCATCACCCCTCTCTCTCCGCCTCACCCCTCTCCTCATCTCCCCTCTCTCCCCCTCTCCTCATCACCCCTCTCTCTCCCCATCACCCCTCTCTCTCCCCCTCACACCTCTCCTCATCACCCCTCTCTCTCCCCCTCACACCTCTCCTCATCACCCCTCTCTCTCCCCCTCACACCTCTCCTCACCACCCCTCTCTCTCCCCCTTACACCTCTCCTCATCACCCCTCTCTCTCCCCCTCACCCCTCTCCTCATCTCCCCTCTCTCTCCCCCTCTCCTCATCACCCCTCTCTCTCCCCATCACCCCTCATCACCCCTCTCTCTCCCCTCACCCCTCTCCCCATCACCCCTCTCTCTCCCCCTCACACCTCTCCTCATCACCCCTCTCTCTCCCCCTCACTCCAGCAACACTCAGTCATAATGACTTAATGAATCCACAGGAACATTTACATAGAATTAATGATGCGCTTAATGAGGAAATCTCCATTGGGTTAGAATATTTGACGTCTTAAACATACAGACAGTCGGTGTGTGAAGAGCGAAGAGGCCCAGTCAATTAGACAGTCAGAGACATTAGTGGGGTGTCTCAGCGTTGGGCTTCGTCATGGAATGAATTAGTGTGGAAATGCAATGCAGTGACCTACTCCCAAATGAGGGACGCTCGGTCTGTACCCAGAAGGCCGAGCAGCGAGCGCTGGGTTAGGCTACACTGTTGGAGACGAATCACTGACTAATGAACTTCCCTGGAAGTATGGGGATTGGTGTGTGTGTATGGGTATGGTGTGGGTATGGTGTGTGTGTGTGTGTGGGTATGGTGTGTGTGTGTGTGTGGGTATGGCGTGTGTGGGTGTGTGTGTGTGGGTATGGTGTGTGTGTGTGTGGGTATGGCGTGTGTGGGTGTGGGTATGGTGTGGGTATGGTGTGTGTGTGTGTGGGTATAGCGTGTGTGGGTGTGGTAAGTGTGGGTACCCACTGGGTTGTCCTGTACATGTCACATTCGTCATAACGAGGAGACCGAGGCACAGCGTGATATGAACACATTCTTTATTTACACGAAGAACACTAAACAAACGTGACGCTATAAAGACACGAGTGCTGACAGGCAACTACACATACACAATAACCCACCAAACCAACATGGAAATGGCAACCTAAATAGGATCCCCAATCAGAGACAACGACAAACAGCTGTCTCTGATTGGGAACCAATTCAGGCCACCATAGACCTACATTTACCTAGACAATATCAAAACCCCATAGATATACAAAACAAAACAGACAAGACAAAAACACACATACCACCCTCGTCACACCCTGACCTAACCAAAATAATAAAGATAACTAAGATAACTAAGGTAACTACGGTAACTAAGGTAACTAAGGTAACTAAGATAACTAAGATAACTAAGGTAACTAAGGTAACTAAGGTAACTAAGGTAACTAAGATAACTAAGGTAACTAAGGTAACTAAGGTAACTAAGATAATAAAGATAACTAAGGTAACTAAGATACTAAAGATAACTAAGGTAACTAAGATAATAAAGATAACTAAGGTAACTAAGATACTAAAGATAACTAAGGTAACTAAGGTAACTAAGGTAACTAAGATAACTAAGGTAACTAAGGTAACTAAGATAATAAAGATAATAAAGATAACTAAGGTAACTAAGATAATAAAGATAACTAAGGTAACTAAGATAACTAAGGTAACTAAGATAACTAAGGTAACTAAGGTAACTAAGGCCAGGGTGTGCATCTCCCTCTGGTGGGTATGGGACTCTGACGCAGACAATGTAAAAAAAAAATCCACTGTGTGTGTGTGTATGTGTATGTGTGTGTGTGTGTGTGTGTGTGTGTGTGAGAGAGAGAGAGAGAGAGAAAATCGGGGTGTGTGTGTCACAAATCATTTTAGCTCCCTCCTGGCCTAAATCTGCCAGTCAGTTGAATGGGATTATAAGGCTGTGATTGGCCAGACTAATATTTATTGGGTGTGATTGGCTAAGATAATATTTTATTGGCTCCGATTGGCCAGGCTAAGTATTCCCGGGCCTGTAATTGAATGCAGTTCCTCCGATAGATGACTTCTGGAGGTTTGTTGGCCCTTAATCTCTGGTCGGATAATGTTTTTATAGTCAGAAAGTGGGTGTGTGTGAGAGAGAGAGAGAGAGAGAGAGAGAGAGAGAGAGAGAGAGAGAGAGAAAGAGAGATCAGAGAGAGAGAGAGAGAGATCAGAGAGAGAGAGATCAGAGAGAGAGAGAGAGAGAGAGAGAGATCAGAGAGAGAGAGAGAGAGAGAAAGAGAGATCAGAGAGATGGAGAGAGAGAGAGATCAGAGAGAGATGATTATGTATAAAACATTCACCTGATGTTGAAAGAATGTTCCTAGAACACCTTTAATCTGTTCTTTACACGTTCCCAGAATGGTTCACCAGGTTGTGGGAACAGTCTAGTTGAGAACATTGTGGGAACATCACAAAAGATATGTTCCCATAACACAAAAACTGTCCAGTCGTGCAGATCATTATACAATGTTTCCTCTAGGGTGCAATAAAATATTCACCTGGTATTACAAGAACGTTCCCAGAACACATTCTGTCTGTTCTTTAAAGGTTCCCAGAATGTTTCATTAGATTGTGGGTCATTGTGTGCACATAAGAGATATGTTCCCAAAACAAACAAAAATAACTGTCCAGTTGTGCTGACACTCATAAAGTGTTTTTATCAGACTGAACAAAACATTCCTTTGATGTTGCACGAATGTTGACAGAACAGCCTTTCCCAGAACATGTCATTAGGTTGTGGGAACAGTGTGGGTACATTACAAGAGATATGTTCCCAAAACATAAAATATGTTCAGTTGTGATGACATGGATACAATGTTTAAGTTAGGTCGCACAGGACAGTCCCTTAATGCTGTAACAATTAAATAAGTCTGTTTTTATGACGTTCACAGCATATTTGTGAACGGAAACCAAAGTTTGGTTCCCTAGCCAAAGTTTGGTTCCCAAGCCAACGTTTGGTTCCCTAGCCAACGTTTGGTTCCCTAGCCAAAGTTTGGTTCCCTAGCCAACGTTTGGTTCCCTAGCCAACGTATGAACCCTCTGTGCCACCAGGGGACAGCTGTGGCCTAGTGTTTTTTATTCAGTCACATATGGTCAATCAGGTTCTGTGTCCTTATTGACCGTATTGGACTGAAGAAACCCCACATGGTCACAGCTGTCCCCTGGTGGAGCTGAGGGTTAATTATCTGGCTGAAGTTCTTAAGATTGGAGGTTTAATTCCACATATTCTGTAACCATGTTTGATTAGAATTTTTTTTTTAAATTGAGGGTCATATACACTGTGTCATGACGTTGGCCTGTTGGGGGAGGTTTATGACCCCCATAAATACCTTTCCCCGTTTCTCTCTCTCTACTCTATAGAGTTGACTCGTGTAAAGCCTCGGTAACATAGAGAGTCTGGGAACATCGAAAGGTGGGAAATGGAACCATATTTCGATAATCCAACCAGTTGAAAATATGCGTTGGTACTTAATGAATATGATGTCAGATCAGTTGTTTTCTGAGACATTACTACTAATGACAGGATGACATAAACTGTATCTTGGAAAGTCTACACATTCTAGTTATCAGATTGATATGGAATTGTTGTGCAATTTAAATGTTTAAATATCTTGTCATGTTCCCACAATGTTACCACAACCTAATGAAACATTCTGGGAACCTTTAAAGAGCAGACAAAATGTGTTCTGGGAACGTTCTAGTAACATCAGGTCAATGTTTTTTTGCAACCTAAATAAAACATTGTAGAATCATCCACACGATTGTACAGTTTTTTGTGTTTTGGGAATATGTATTTTGTGATGTCCCCACAGTGTTTCCACTCGACTGTTCACACAACCTAATGAAACATTCTGGGAACCTTTTAAAGAACAGGTGAAATGTGTTCTGGGTACATCAGGGGAGTGTTTTTTTGCACCCTAAACCCTAAACCCTAAACATACCAACATGTGGTGGCTGTTATAGATTAAATGCACAGCATTTTAGTGAATGTTCCAACGATTTTTCACCTAAAAAAACTGTTTAGATTTAATCAAAAAATTATCTGAATGTTTTTGGGATGTTATCCTACTGTTAGATAAAACTAGAACTTAAAGGGAATCTTAGCTAATGTTCTGGGAATGTTCCCGGTTGACTGGGTGTGTGTCTGAGTTGGATATACAGCTGATGGATAGGTGATAGTAAGATATGCATCAGTAAAAAGTTACCAGACATACCAGTGGAAGCTTTTGATGCACTTCTTCACTCTTTTCCCCTAGAGATTTTTAGAAAGAGGAAGAGGTAGAGTTGTGTCTGAGTTGGAATATTACATCTTGCCTCCTTCAACTAGGCTCCTGTGGTCAGAGGTCGTAAATTCCTGAGGATCTCCTCATGGACACACAGTATAGAGAGTAAATTTTCATAGAGGACAAAGGAAATCCTTCCACCTCACAGAACTTGAGGTACGAACAAATTTCATGTTCCAGAGAAAGTGTAAAAGATCGGTGAAGAATCCAGCTATGAACTGGCCACATTACCATGACGCTGTTTATATAATAGCCTCAGATATAAGGTTTACATCTAATTGTTGTATAAGATGAATGAGTGAGTATGATACTGTTTGTATAATTGTGTAATGTGATTTTGGACTGTTTAATGAAGGAAAACTCAAAAAGGGAATTGGATTTGAACTAAATCAGAGGACCGCCCTTGAGCCCAGTGAGGGTCAGACATCCTGGACCGCCCCTGAGCCCAGTTAGGGTCAGATATCCTGGGACAGCCCTTTTCTGCCATTCCGAATAAAACCCCCACTCGGGTTTTCGATCAGCAGACCGAGCTTACCTCAATTACGAGATGGCTAAAGGTTGCAGACCATGTTTTTCTCCATTAGGAAGACAAAGGTTGTAGAACATGTTTTTCTCCATTAGGAGGACAAAGGTTGTAGACCATTGCTGAATCTTTTAACCATACCACGTGGTTAAACTCTTAGACTATCGATACCGACAGAATAAGAACAAGTCTTTGATATTGATTACTAGTCTGCAGCTAGGAATTCATGCATCATTGAACGCGAAGAACGACAACCGCCGAAACAATCATTCTATAACGAATGTCACTCTGAACAATCCCCTCTAACCACAACCGAGAGAGAGAGACGGACAATTCTACAAAAGAAATGAACTTTTCACCAGCGATCAAGACGACACACTGAGCGTAAATATAT
Source organism: Oncorhynchus clarkii lewisi (assembly GCF_045791955.1). Taxonomy (NCBI): domain Eukaryota; kingdom Metazoa; phylum Chordata; class Actinopteri; order Salmoniformes; family Salmonidae; genus Oncorhynchus; species Oncorhynchus clarkii. The sequence continues at coordinate 1,388 of NW_027258309.1, read as the reverse complement.
ATATTGATTGCAATTGTTCCCGAATGAGTGAGCGTTCATGTGTAAAGGATTATAATTTCAATTGTTATAATTATCACTCTGTAGTGACTTCTTAGTCGACCCCCAGCTCCCATTTTGTCTAACAAGCTGCCATGCCAGTTTAGCCCACTAGGGCACATCCTCCTATCATTACATTTACCTTGTTTGTTTGTTTGTTTGTTTATGCATTTCTGCGAATTACTTAGTTAGTAATAAATAAATGATTTAAGACAATTGATGTATGGATGACTCATAGTGAAGACTGGGTTCGTGCAGATAACCAACAATTTACGACGTTTGGAATGAGACTAACGTGAGGTAAAGTAAATAATTCATTAATTCGAAGACTAATTGATCAGATAAAATATCTGAAAAGTTATTTTAGGAAATGATAACTTTGTAATCTGAGTATTTTTCCTTGGTGCCCCGACTTCCTAGTTAATTAGTTACGTGATTAATCAGTTGATCGCGTAGTAACTAATTACAGAGAATCTTTGATAAAAACTATCCATCTTCAGTTGATGAAAAAAAGACAAAGACACGACAGTGGATACGATAGGTGATGGTAAGTGTTAGGAATTTTATGAATAAATGACTAAACAATATCCCCATTTCAAATAGAACTGTAACTAAGTAAACTTATACTCTGTTTTATTATATCTGATTAACAATATGAATTCATAAGTGAGGGATTGTGGAGCCTGAAACAGGGGGTAATTAAATTAAATAAATACCATTCCAGCCAGGTTGGAGAGGATTGGAAGTGTTTTTTTTTAAGTAAGCAGAAAAGGTCATAAATCTATGGTTGAACCGACGCAACTTAGCTCTGGGATGTTTAGATAAGGCAGTATGGGCTTTCCCAGGTTTTCCATTAACTGGAACTGTCAGCTAAGTGGCGATGGATAATGGTGAGGGGTCAAGAGTTAATTCAGTTATATTGTGTGTCATGTGTGTGTGCTAGTAGGTCGGAATTAACTTTTAAACCTGCTTTGTCTTGGTCGAGAGGAGGAGATTCATTCTAGAACCAATGACGTGATATTTTGTATATATACTGTTGTTCGTGGTTACATGGTAGCGCGCTCCGAGAATAAATACTATTATCTATTTTTGATAAGACTGGACTCTGTGTATTTTTTGCAAATAAGAATCTTACAAATTCTCATAAAATAGAATAAGTGAATTCAATTAATGAAAACATATTGGAATAATGAAATTATACCAACAGTAAGATATGCATCAGTAATACAGCTTTACCAGACATACCAGTGGTGTACGTCTTCACTCCTTTCCCCTGGGCAGAGATGTTCCAGAACTGTCACTCAAATAGCTAACTGTGTGTGTGTGTGTGTCTGAATTGGAATATTACATCT
>NW_027258308.1:82500-85273 GCF_045791955.1 Oncorhynchus clarkii lewisi | reverse complement strand
TGTGGAGGTCCTGGGCTGGCGTGGTTATAGGTGGTCTGCGGTTGTGAGGTGGCTGGTCTCAGACGATCCCGCAGGTGAAGGATGTGGAGGTCCTGGGCTGGCGTGGTTATAGGTGGTCTGCGGTTGTGAGGTGGCTGGTCTCAGACGATCCCGCAGGTGAAGAAGCTGGATGTCGAGGTCCTAGGCCGGCGTGGTTACACGTGGTCTGCGGTTGTGAGGTGGCTTATTGTAGAACATTGGAGGCGGCTTATGATAGAGAAATTAACATTCAGTTCTCTGGATACAGCTCTGGTGGACATTCCTGCAGTCAGCATGCCAATTGAACTCTCCCTCCAAATTTGAAACATCTGTGGCATTGTCTTGTGTGACAAAACTGCACATTTTAGAGTGGCATTTTATTGTCCCCAGCACAAGGTGCACCTGTGTAATGAGCATGCTGTTTAATCAGCTTCTTGATATGCCATACCTGTCAGGTTGATTGATAATCTTGGCAAAGGAGAAATGTTCACTAACAGGGATGTAAACAAAATTTGCGCACAAAATCTGAGAGAAATAAGCTTTTTGTGCATATGGAAATTTGCTGGGATCCTTTATTTCAGTTCATGAAACATGGGACCAACACTTTACATGTTACGTTTCTATTTGTGTTCAGTGTAGTTATAGTGTTTTTACTAATATCTATTTGGTTTATGAATTATTAAGTGATGAAAACTCGCAATTCTGTTAGCAAATTGGTAACGGAATCTCAGAAAAATCTGTAATCCCTCTCGCCCTCCCTATCTCGCGCTCTCTGCCTCTCTCTTCTCTGACTGACACATACCCATGAGCCCCCGCTCTTTCCATTGACCAGCATCCTTATCCACTGAGCACTGGCCGACACAAAAGTAGTTGAAATTTGGTCAGTCCACCCTGCCCTTAATTTCAACGTCCACAGATGTTGATTTTTGGTCCAGTCTGGCGGCCGTGCTTCGGCCGAAACAGACGTCCATGATTTCTTCAGATTTCGGCACACAGTTGAACACACTAGAGTTGAGTACACTGTAATATATTGTACTGTACTGAACTCTACTGTACTGAACTCTACTGTACTATACTCTACTGTAATGTACTGTACTGAATTCTACTGTATTCTACTGTACTGAACTGTACTGCACTCTACTGTTCTCTAATGTGCTGTACTTTGATGTCCAAATGTGTGAAACATAGACGTCTCCAGTGGTATAAAGTACTTAAGTAAAATACTTTAAAGTACTACTAGACTTTTACTCAAGTAGTATTTCACTGGGTGACGCTCACTTTTACTTGAGTAACTTTCTATTAAGGTACCTTTACTTTTACTCAAGTAGTACAATTGGGTACTTTTCCCACCTCTGGACGTCTATGATTTGTCCAACCAAATGTGGTCTTGTTTGGGGGGCGTGTATAGAATGATACTCAAATATGGTCTTGTTTGGGGGGGGGGGGGGGGGGGGGGGGGGGCGTGTGTAGAATGATACCCAAATATGGTCTTGTTTGGGGGGCGTGTGTAGAATGATACCCAAATATGGTCTTGTTTGGGGGGGCGTGTGTAGAATGATACCCAAATATGGTCTTGTTTGGGGGGGCGTGTGTAGAATGATACCCAAATATGGTCTTGTTTGGGGGGGCGTGTGTAGAATGATATCCAAATATGGTCTTGTTTGGGGGGCGTGTGTAGAATGATATCCAAATATGGTCTTGTTTGGGGGGCGTGTGTAGAATGATACCCAAATATGGTCTTGTTTGGGGGGGCGTGTGTAGAATGATACCCAAATATGGTCTTGTTTGGGGGGGGCGTGTGTAGAATGATACCCAAATATGGTCTTGTTTGGGGGGGCGTGTGTAGAATGATACCCAAATATGGTCTTGTTTGGGGGGGCGTGTGTAGAATGATATCCAAATATGGTCTTGTTTGGGGGGCGTGTGTAGAATGATACCCAAATATGGTCTTGTTTGGGGGGGCGTGTGTAGAATGATACCCAAATATGCAAAGGAGGATATTGCATATTTCTACCTTTATGTGTATCTACCTATTAAAGGTACAATATGCAGAAATCACTCTGCCATTTTATAGTTGCTAAAATTCTAATAGTTTGCCTAATTTCAGTTTGTGTGACAAAACAAGCAATCGTCGTACCATTTAAACTGCTGTGAAATATATTTTCAGTAACCAAAAATTATGTATTTTCAGCTGTTAAAAGAGGCTGGTGAACAAAACCAAACGTAAACGACGCAAAAAAATAAAACACTGTAAGAACAGGACGTATAGAAATAGAGCACATAGAACAGATCTACCGCTTCGTAGACTTGCTTTCAACGAGAATTACAGATCTATAACTCGCATTTCTATGTGCATTTGGTCAGGAGGCCCAGAAAGGCCACATATTGCAGCTTTAAGGACACATGAAAGAGAATGACCTTCATATCCACAATTGTGGATTTCAGTTTAGTACAGATCAGGGACTCGAGATGTAATTCTGTTACCGCAGTTCCGTTACCGGGTGTAAATCCACTTCACTTAACTGTAGTTCAATAACAAAAATATAAAAACAATTCTAAGTGTCATGTCATAGCTGACACCCTATTCTTTCAGCAGACATCTTTGAATCTTAATATATTTAACAGAGTTTTAGGTGCCCGTGATCACATAAAAAAAACCCTGTCTCAACACCGTCTCAACCCCATCTCAACCTTATATCAGCACCATCTCAACCCCATCTCAACCCCGTCTCAACCCCATCTCAACCTTATATCA
>NW_027258308.1:15000-80000 GCF_045791955.1 Oncorhynchus clarkii lewisi | reverse complement strand
CAGTGTTGTTGTGATGCGGGTCTTGTTTATATCTCCTCTTCACCCTCGTTTTCTCTCTCTCTCCATCTCTTGCCCTTTATCTCCATATCTTTTCCTTGATCTCTCTTTCATACTGATCTCTCCCTCTCTCTTGCTGTCTCTATTCATCTCCCTCTCCCTTGCTGTCTCTATTCATCTCCCTCTCCCTTGATCTCTCTCTCTTGCTGTCTCTAGTCATCTTTCTCCCCCTTGATCTCTCCCTCTCTCTTGCTGTCTCTATTCATCTCCCTCTCCCTTTATCTCCCTCTCTTGCTGTCTCTATTCATCTCCCTCTCCCTTTATCTCTCTCTTGCTGTCTCTATTCATCTCCCTCTCCCTTGATCTCCCTCTCTTGATGTCTCTTCATCTCTCTCTCCCTCTCCCTCTTGCTGTCTCTATTCATCTCCCTCTCCCTCTTGCTGTCTCTATTCATCTCTCTCTCCATCTTGCTGTCTCTATTCATCTCTCTCTCCCTCTTGCTGTCTCTATTCATCTCTCTCTCTCCCTATTCATCTCTCTCTCTCTCTCTCTTGCTGTCTCTATTCATCTCTCTCTCTCTTGCTGTCTCTATTCATCTCTCTCTCTTGCTGTCTCTATTCATCTCCCTCTCCCTCTTGCTGTCGCTATTCTTCTCTCGCTCCCTTGATCTCTCTCTCTCTCTCTCTCTCTCGCTCTCTCTCTCGCTGTCTCTGTTCATCTCTCTCTCCCTTGATCTCCCTCTCTTGCTGTCTCTATTCATCTCCCTATCCCTTGATCTCTCTCTCTCGCTCTCTCTATTCATCTCCCTCTCCCTTGATCTCCCTCTCTTGCTGTCTCTTCATGTCTCTCTCCCTTGATCTCTCTCTCTCTCTCTCCCTCTTGCTGTCTCTATTCATCTCTCTCTCCCTTGATCTCTCCCTCTCTCTTGCTGTCTCTATTCATCTCCCTCTCCCTCTTGCTGTCTCTATTCATCTCCCTATCCCTTGATCTCTCTCTCTCTTGCTGTCTCTATTCATCTCCCTCTCCATTGATCTCTCTCTCTCTCTCTCTCGCTGTCTCTATTCATCTCCCTCTCCCTTGATCTCCCTCTCTCTCTCTCTCTCTCTCTCTCTCTCTCTCTCTCTCTCGATCTATCCCTCTCTCTTGCTGCCTCTATTCATCTCTCTCTCTCTCTCTTGCTGTCTCTATTCATCTCTCTCTCCCTTGATCTCTCTCTCTCTCTTGCTGTCTCTATTCATCTCCCTCTCCCTTGATCTCTCTCTCTCTCTTGCTGTCTATTCATCTCCCTCTCCCTTGATCTCTCTCTCTCTCTTGCTGTCTCTATTAATCTCACTCTCCCTTTATCTCCCTGTCTCTTGCTGTCTCTATTCATCTCTCTCTCCCTTGATCTCTCCCTCTCTCTCGCTGTCTCTCTTCATCTCCCTCTCCCTTGATATCTCCCTCTCTCTTGCTGTCTCTATTAATTTCACTTTCCCTTTCTGTCTCTCCTTCTGTGTGTGATAAGAGGTGACCTGTAATGCTGCAGACACAGACCGCTCCAGATCATTCACAGCAGCACATCTTAGATCAGACAGACAGACAGACAGACAGACAGACAGACAGACAGACATATAGCACCACCGACGGCACGACAGACAGACAGACAGGCAGGCAGACAGACAGACACCTGGGAGAGCAGCTGGCCTGCTGCCAACTGCAAGAGCAAGCAGGGCAAACTCAGAGAGAAACGAGGGAGAAAGAAAGGAGAGAGGGGAGGGGGAGGGGGAGGTGGAGGGAGGGGACACTAATCCTAAAAACACAGTGGTGCTTTTGGCTCTAGGCCTGTATTGCTGTCAAGTGTGGGTGTCAGAGGATTAGTACTTATGACATCCACTCTTAAGAAAAGCAGATCAGATCTCTCTCCCCTGAGGACTATATCCATGCACCAATGACAACCCAATTTCTCTAAACTGAATGAAAACCTACACCTGTAACCCTAACCTATACATAGCCATAATACTTCCTGGAAACACACTGCACTGTATCGTAATTGTTGCTTTTTCAGGATAATATCTTTAGCATTAAGCTGTTAACCTTTGTTGTTTGTTCTGTCTGTCTGATGCCTGTCATTTCTGTTCCTGGGTGTAACATGGCTGCTACTAGTTATTAGCATGAACACATTAGCCTTTAGCACTGTTAGTATAAACCCTTTCTAGCCCAATTCCTGCTCTTTCTGTTTGTTTTTTTCTAGTTGTTTGAGTCTATATCTGTGTAGCCCACGGTCAGCTTCTTGGTCTTACTGACGTTGATGTGATGGAGATAAAGACACTCAGTCTAAGTTTTACTATCTGTTTTGCTATCTGTTTTACTATCTGTTTTGTGACTTTTTCAAAAACAAGATACTAGTTATTTTGACTGACACACAACATGTCATGTGTCACTGTCACATGATTTAGAACAGACATCTTTTGCTGTCTGAATCTCCTCTTCCCTTATGGAACCATCACTTCCCTCATGGAACGTCCTCTTCCCTCATGGAACCTCCTCTTCCCTCATGGAACCTCCTCTTCCCTTATGGAACCATCACTTCTCTCATGGAACCTCCTCTTCCCTCAATGGACCTCCTCTTCCCTCATGGAATCTCCTCTTCCCTTATGGAACCAGAACTTCTCTCATGGAACCTCCTCTTCCCTCATGGACCTCCTCTTCCCTCGTGGAACCTCCTCTTCCCTCGTGGAACCATCACTTCCCTTGTGAAACCTCCTCTTCCCTCATGGAACCATCACTTCCCTCATGGAACCTCCTCTTCCCTCATGGAACCTCCTCTTCCCTCATGTTGTTCATCAATACTGTATGAAGCCATAGTGTCCTTGACCGTATATGATGTCATTGTGTCCCTGACTGTGTATGATGTCATTGTGTCCATGATCGTGTATGATGTCATTGTGTTGCCTGCCTCCTCTAAACTCTCTCTATTTTAATTATGTTCTCAGCTGGAATGTCCTGAGTCAGTCCCCCGGTCCAGAGAACAACTCCCAGCATCAGCCAGTGCTGATGGGACCTGCTTCTCCACGATGAGTCTTCAAGATGGCGGCTGCGGCTATGCTAGCGACAATTTGGCGGCTAACACGGCCAGCGGCAGCATGCGGCGGCGCCTGGAAGACCAGGAGTTCACCCTGCGCGTCTACCCGGGCGCCCTGGCCGAGGGCACCATCTACTGCCCCGTGGGCGCCCGCAAGAGCACCACTGCTGCCGAGGCCATTGAGCGCCTGCTGGAGCGTCTGAGCCTGGACCGTACCAAATGCTACGTGCTAGCCGAGGTGAAGGAGTTCGGCGGGGAGGAGTGGATCCTCAACCCCAGTGACTGCCCAGTCCAGCGGATGATGCTGTGGCCCCGCAACGCCCTAGAGAATCGCTGTGGCCTGGGCAGTGGGGAGGACTACCGTTTCCTTCTCAGAGAGAAGAACCTGGACGGCTCCATCCATTATGGAGGCAGTCTCCAGATGTGGCTGCGCGTGACCGAGGAGCGCCGCCGCATGGTGGAACGGGGTTTTCTGCCCCAGCCCGCAGGGGGCGAGCACCCGGCCGACCTGTGCGCTCTCCCTGAGCTGACGGAGCACGCCCTGCTGGAGAGCCTCCGCTCGCGCTTCCGGCAGGAGAAGATCTACACCTACGTCGGCTCCATCCTCATCGTCATCAACCCCTTCCAGTTCCTACCCATCTACAACCCTAAGTACGTCAAGATGTACGACAACCACGCTCTGGGAGACCTGGAGCCGCACATCTACGCCGTGGCGGATGTGGCCTACCACGCCATGCTGCAGCGGCGAAGGAACCAGTGCATCGTCATCTCTGGAGAGAGCGGCTCGGGAAAGACCCAGAGCACCAACTTCCTGATTCATCACCTGACCGCCCTCAGCCAGAAGGGATTCGCCAGTGGGGTGGAGCAGATCATCCTGGGGGCGGGGCCTGTGTTAGAGGTAAGGTTTTGATTGGTTTGTTGACGGTCGTGGGGGTGGGTAATGTGTGTGTGTGTGTGGGAGACTGCAACTCAGCATACACAAGAATGAATGTGATCGATGTGTTGTGAAATCTAGTTCATGCCAGCTGACTGTATTAACCTAGAAAGACAAGTAGAGATGCTGCATGTAAGGATAGGATATGTAAGGATATGTTAGGATGGTATATGTAAGGATATGTTAGGATAGTATATGTAAGGATAGGATATGTAAGGATATGTTAGGATAGTATATGTAAGGATATGTAAGGATATGTAAGGATAGGATATGTAAGGATATGTAAGGATATGTAAGGATAGGATATGTAAGGATATGTAAGGATATGTAAGGATTGTATATGTAAGGATATGTAAGGATTGTATATGTAAGGATATGTAAGGATATGTAAGGATTGTATATGTAAGGATATGTAAGGATATGTAAGGATTGTATATGTAAGGATATGTAAGGATATGTAAGGATGGTAAACTTGCAGTTACCAGCTCAGCCCCATGCTGGCATGATAATTGTAATTAAGGCTATGATGAAATCACTGTCTCATCCCTCTTTACCCCATCCTTGCCCTCATGCAGGGACACCTCCTTGAGACTTAAAGTAACTGTAAATGAGACAAATGATTGGCAGCTTGCTGACTGTGAGGCATTGGGAAGTGTGTGGGGGGGGGGGGGGGGGGGGAGATGATATGTCATGGTTACAAAGAGGAAGTGCATTATGAAAGCCCTGTAAATAGGTTGTTTCACTAGCAGCAGTATGTATATTAAGCATGAGACGGAGCATGTCACTGTGGATTGTAGTCATGTTTTGTATTCCAGATTGGGTCGTCTCGACATGGTAGAACCTATATTTATCTGCTATTGCAACATATGAGTTGACGCGTATATTATTGACCTAGGATCTGTGCTTGGACATTTTATAGTGTTTGAAAACCTAATGCACCATTGCCTAATACAGATGGGATTCAGAGTCAATTATGGATTTTGGATTAGCGTTTTGATTTGGATGTATGAAAAGGCCAATGACTACTAAAGGGCAAACTCATTTTACATACAGTACCAGTCAAAGTTTGGACACACCTACTCATTCAATGGTTTTTCTTTATTTGTACTATTTTCTACATTGTAGAACAATAGTGAAGACATCAGAACTATGAAATAACACATACGGAAGGAATCATGTTGTAACCAAAAAAGTGTAGCCAAAAAAGTAGCCACCCTTTGCCTTAATGACAGCTTTGCACACTATTGGCATTCTCTCAACCAGCTTCTGAGCACTTGTTGGCTGCTTTTCCTTCAATCTGTGGTCCAACTCATCCCAATCTATCTCAATTGGGTTGAGGTTGAGTGATTATGGAAGCCAGGTCTTCTGATGCAGCACTCCATCACTCTCCTTCTTGGTCAAGTAGCCCTTACACAGCCTGCTGGGTCAATGTCGTGTTGAAAAGCAAATGATAGTCCCACTAAGCGCAAAGCAGATGGGATGGCATATCTCTGCAGAATGCTGTGGTAGCGATGCTGGTTAAGTGTGCCTTGAATTCAAAATAAATCAAAGACAGTGTCACCAGCAAAGCACCATCACACCTCCTCCTCCATGCTTCACGGTGGGAACCACACATGTGAAGATCATCCGTTCACTCTGCGTCTCACATCTCACTTTTGGTTCCACAGCAGTTGGAACCAAAAATCTCAAATTTGGACTCATCAGACCAAAGGATAGATTTCCACCGGTATAATGTCATTTGCTCTTGTTTCTTGGCCCAAGCAAGTCTCTTCTTCTTGTTGGTGTCCTTTAGTAGTAGTTTATTTGCAGCAATTCAACCATGAATGCCAGATTTCACGCAGTCTCTTCTGAACAGTTGATATAGGAGATGTGTCTGTTACTTGAACTCTGAAGCATTTATTTGGGCTGCAATTTCTGAGGCTGGTAACTCTAATGAACTTATCTGCAGCAGAGGTAACTCAAGGTCTTCCTTTCCTGTGGCGGTCCTCATGAGAGCCAGTTTCATCATAGTTCTTGATGGTTTTTGCGACTGCACTTGAAGAAACATTCAAAGTTCTTGAAATTTTCTGCATTGACTGACATTCATGCCTTAAATTCTTGGTGACGGGGCAGTATTTTCACGTCCGGATGAAATGCATGCCCAAATTCAACTGCCTGCTACTCATACCCAGAAGATAGATTTGCATAGAAAACACTCTGAAGTTTCTAAAACTGTTTGAATCATGTCTGTGAGTATAACATAACTTATTTAGAAGGACAAACTATTCATATATTTTTTTTGTTGAGGGAATCCAGATTCTTGCAGTACCTACTGCTTCCACTGGATGTCACCAGTCTTTAGAAATTGGTTGAGGTTTTTCCTTTGTGAAATGAAGAAGTAGTTCAAAACGAGGGTCACTTGTAGTGTACTGTTAGATAGAGGCGCGTTTGTTTCCCTCCTGTATTGAACACAGATCATCCCTTCTTAAATTTGATTGATTATTTACGTTAAAAAATACCTAAAGTTGTATTACAAAAGTAGTTTAAAATGTTTTGGCAAAGTTTACCGGTAACTTTTGAGATATTTTGTAGTCACGTTGCGCAAGTTGGAACCAGTGTTTTTCTGGATCAAACGCACCAAATAAATGGACATTTTGGATATATATCGACGGAAGTAATCGAACAAAAGGACCATTTGTGATGTTTATGGGACATATCGGAGTGCCAACAAAAGAAGCTCGTCAAAGGTAAGGCATGAATTATATTTTTATTTCTGAGTTTTGTGTCTCGCCTGCAGGATTGAAATATGCTTCTCTTTCTTTGTTTACGGAGGTGCTATCCTCAGATAATAGCATTGTTTGCTTTCGCCGAATAGCATTTTTGAAATCTAACATGTTGGCTGGATTCACAACAAGTGTAGCTTTAATTTGGTATCTTACATGTGTGATTTCATGAAAGTTATATTTTTATAGTAATTTATTAGAATTTGGTGCTCTGCATTTTCACTGGCTTTTGGCCAGGTCCACATATCCCAGAGAGGTTAAAGTAATGATCGACTGTCGTTTCTCTTTGCTTATTTGAGCTGTTCTTGCCATAATATGGACTTGGTGTTTTACCAAATAGGGCTATCTTCTGTACACCAACCTTACCTTACCTTACCTCACAACACAACTGATTGGCTCAAACACATTAAGAGGGAAAGAAATTCCACAAATTAACTTTTAACAAGGCACACCTGTTAATTGAAATGCATTCCAGGTGACTACCTCATGAAGCTGGTTGAGAGAATGCCAAGAGTGTGCAAAGTTGTCATCAAGGCAAAGGGTGGCTACTTTGAAGAATCTCAAATGTAAAATATATTTTGATTTGTTGAACACTTTCTTGTTTACTACATGATTCAATTTGTCATTTCATAGTTTTGATGTCTTCACTATTATTCTACAATATAGAAAACAGTCAAAATAAAGAAAAACCCTTGAATGAGTAGATGTGTCCAAACTTTTGACTGGTACTGTGTGTCTGAGTTGTGACGGCTTCTCAGTGCTTGTGACTGTTTATTTGATTGGCTGCGATGGGGACCTCTGTCGAGTTTTCAGCCCAGAGGGTTTGTTTTTCAGTGGCCATTTTGTCTGCCATGAGTCACGACACACCAACACTGCTGCGCATACGCTGAGGTCATGGTAAAATGTGCACTCTCTCACCATGTAAATGACATGTGGACCTAATGCAGTTAAGCAGGCCTATACAGTGGGGCAAAAAAGTATTTAGTCAGCCACCAATTGTGCAATAATTTGCAAATAAATTCATAAAAAATCCTACAATGTGATTTTCTGGATTTTCTTTTCTCTAATTTTGTCTGACATAGTTGAAGTGTTCCTATGATGAAGGCCTCTCTCATTTTTTTAAGTGGGAGAACTTGCACAATTGGTGGCTGACTAAATACTTTTTTGCCCCACTGTATGGTAAGTTGGGGATACGGGATACAGGAAATCATAAATCTGTTTTTACAAGACCTTATTTGGGTCCAATCTTCCCGGAGATCTTCTGTTGAAAGAGAATAGACAAAAACGTACAGTTTTAAAATGTCTGGGAACCTTGTGATGGATCTTGTTAGCGCATAACTGTTGTTGTCTAAGGCTTATTTCCGGCTGTTAGCATCCTCGAGTAATAAGTCACTGACCTCGTGCGAACCAGTAGATATTTGACATAGGTGAATCTGAACACCTCTCAGGCTCTCAATGCCAATGTGGCTGCTCTTTTATCTAAAAACCTGTTTTGATAAGAGTAAGGATAATTGTAAACATGTTTGTTCATCAATCACCTTGCTGACAGGTGGGAACTGAACTGCTGAGCTTCTATGTGGAGGAAGAGGGGGAAGGGAAAGGGAGCAACACCAGGACCTTGTATCTGTCTCAGAGCAGGCATGTCCACTATCTCTCTGATGATGGCATCTCTGTCAATAGAACAAGCAGACTCATTGAGCCATATTAGACTGTAAAACTGAGCAGGAAGAGCAATACATTAGTGAACAAATCATTAAGTTGATTTGATCTCTCTTTTAGAAGAAACCACATTCCTTACAATTAAAGTACTGTAAAAAAATAATAACTCAATAACAGTTAACCTGACTGTGTGCTTTTCTAGCCAATTGGTCTTCTAGGCCTACTTCCTGTTCTATAGGTAGACGATAACAACTTCCTGTTCTATAGGTAGAAGATGACACGTTCTTGTTCTAAAGGTAGACGATGACAACTTCCTGTTCTATAGGTAGAAGATGGCAACTTCCTGTTCTATAGGTAGAAGATGGCAACTTCCTGTTCTATAGGTAGACGATGACAACTTCCTGTTCTATAGGTAGACGATGACAACTTCTCGTTTTATAGGTAAAAGATAACAACTTTCCGTTTTACAGGTAAAAGATAACTTCCCTTTTTATAGGTAAAATATAACAACTTCACGTTTTTATAGGTAAAATATAACAACTTCCTGTTTTCTAGGTAAAATATAACAACTTCCTGTTTTCTAGGTAGAAGATAACAAGCCTTGAATAAAGTAGTCGGTAGTAATGACATTCAATTGGTCCCGTTAACCAGCTGAACATCCAGGTCTCCCTTTGATAGACAGCAACCGTATGGAGTGGAGAATGTATCGCTCCGGGTTTTCCTCTAGGGCTAGGCCATGTGGCCAAAATATCATAGTACCATTTTTCTTCACATTTATGACGGTATTTTATGTTTTCTATGACCTTAGGGTATGCAGATAAATTATAAGTGGGGCTTTCTTCATTCTGATTTGTTTTACAGTGTTCAATCCGACCAAAAAATACAAATACAGGTACAATAAATAAAGGTACAAACACCTTGCTGATCTAGGCCTACCTACACCAGCACTGCTATCAGGCTGCTACGTTGGCTAAGACTCTTTGTACATGTAGCTAGCCAGCTAACTAGCGATTAGCATTAGCGGGCCAACGTGATTTATTTTAGCCACAAATTGCTAAGAAAATACAAAACTAGCTGTTTGCAGATGTAAGAAACACAAACTAATAGTGTAATTATAGAACGTTTGTGTATTTATATTAAGAAGTAAAGTGATCACCAACATCTTGTTGCCTGTGACCATGGAGACGGAGTGAACGGCATGGTGACAGGGGGCAGGTCTTGGGGAAGAGGCATGCAAGAGAAGACAGAGTGGGACTACTCCGGTAGTAAACGGAGTAAAGTATAAAAACAGACATTTAAACACGCCAGAGTGGTGTATCACATTTAACAAACCAAACGTTGAAATACCGTTATAAAAGTTTAAGTAAAAACACAAAACGGTCCGTCAATACCGATAAATAGTGAAATACGGTCTACCGCCCAGCCCTAGTTACCCATGATCTAGGATCAGCTTCCCCTCCCCCAATCCTAACTCAGGGGGCAACTTCACCCTACTCTAGGAGGTATCAGGGGCTGACTGTGAATACCCAAGGGAAACTTGGGGCAGCAGGTGACCTAGTGGTTAAAGCGTTGGGCCAGTACCTGAACAGTTGCTAGATCGAATCTCCGAGCTGATAAGGTAAAAAAAAATCTGTGGTTCTGCCCGTCAACAAGACAGTTATAACCCACTGTTCCTTGGCTATCATCGTGTAAATAAGAATTTGTTCCTAACTGACTTGCCTAGCTAAATAAAGGTTAAAAATATAACCTTGAGGCTTGACATTCTTTGCCCCACTGAGCTAGATCAGAGTGGAAAGCAGTTTGGGGTAAAAAAAGGTCACCGATTTACAACTACTAGAGTGACTCTTCTGGCCGGCCTCCATTATAGTCATGCCAATTACAGGCCTGTTTGCCTAAGTCGAATGCTCCTCTGACGGGTCTAGTTAATGTATAACTAGCTGTTGATGTTGGAGTGCCCTGGGATAATATTAATTGTTTGCACTGTGAGATTGCTTATCGCCCAGTGTCGTTGGTTGTATGTTGGAGTTTTTTTGGAGAGTTTTCTGTCAGCTGAGGCTTGTGCTGCTGATGCTAACTACTTCCTGGTGGTGCTTGTTAAGGGTGTTCATATACTACTCTTTACATTGAACGTGCACATGAGGCAACAGGAAGCCTAGTGGTTAGAGCGTTGGGGCCAGTAACCGAAAGGTTGCTAGATCGAATCCCCGAGCTGACGAGGTGTAAATCTGTCGTTTTGCCCCTGAACAAGGCAGTTAAACCCACTGTTCCTAGGCCCTCATTGTAAATAAGATTTTGTTCTTAACTGACGTACCTAGTTAAATATATATATTTTTAAATGAACCTATCCACACATACACTTCTATCCTCTCCCCATCTCTCACTCTATCCTCTCCCCCCTCTCTCTCTCTATCCTCTCCCCCCTCTCTCTCTCTATCCTCTCTCTATCCTCTCTCTATCCTCTCTATCCTCTCTCTCTCTCTCTCTCTCTCTCTCTCTCTTTCTCTCTATCCTCTCTCTCTCTCTTTCTCTCTATCCTCTCTCTCTCTCTTTCTCTCTATCCTCTCTCTCTCTCTCTCTCTATCCTCTCTCTCTCTCTCTCTCTCTCTCTCCTCCTCATTTTCTCTCCTTCATATTTCTCTCTCCTCACCTCCATCGCTCTCTCTCACTCTCTGGCTATGGCTCTCTCCCTCCCCCTGTCCTGCAGAGCAGTGTGTGCCCCCCCCACTTCACATTCTATTACAGTGTACTGTGGGTCAACTTCATCTTTTGCTGATGCCACATTACTCTTCTTTATCTGATCAGTGGGTATGCCCGCTACTTCGGTTTCCAGGCTAAATGGAACAGAAATATATATATATATATACACAGTACCAGTAAAGTTTGGACACACCTACTCATTTCCAGGGTTTTTCTTTATTTTTACTATTTTCTACATTGTAGAATAATAGTGAAGACATTAGAACTAAGAAATAACACATATGGAATCATGTAGTAACCAAAGAAGTGTTAAACAAATCAAAATATATTTTATATTTAAGATTCTTCAATGTACCCACCCTTTGCCTTGATGACAGCTTTGCACACTCTTGGCATTCTCTCAACCAGCTTCACCTGGAATGCTTTTCCAACAGTCTTGAAGGAGTTCCCACATACGCTGAGCACTTGTTGGCTGCTTTTCCTTCACTCTGCGGTCCAACTCATCCCAAAGCCATCTCAATTGGGTTGAGGTTGGGTGATTGTCATCTAATTCAGCAATTCATCACTCTCCTTCTTGGTCAAATAGCCCTTACACAGCCTGGAGGTGTGTTTTTGGTCATTATCCGGTTGGAAAAACACATGATGGTCCCACTTTGCACAAACCAGATGGAATGGCGTATCGCTGCAGACTGCTGTGGAAACACCTCAGAGCCTGGTTACTCTCTAGGTTTCTTCCTAGGTTCCTGCATTTCTAGCCTACATTTATCTGCATTGCTTGCTATTTGGTGTTTTAGGCTGGGTTTCTGTAAAGCACTTTTAAGCATCTGCTGACGTTAAAAAAATAAAAAAATCCCAAATCTCTTAGAATAAGACATATCAAATCTCTCCTACAGTACAGAGTTCTTACAGAGGACAAGAGGGGTTTTATTGAACATGCTCTCTATTACCTCGGGTGCGCTAGGGAGTGCTTGGTGCTTGGTCAGTGAATGATCATGTTTCCTTCTTTGTTGCCAGCTATTGTTGGTGAACATACAGTCCACATGGTTTCATAATCAGCTTTAATATTGTAGATTGTGGCGTCTATCAATGTAATTGTCTGCATGAATTCCAATCCCCCATATATATATATATATATATATATATTTTTTTTAATATAAGTTCCTTCTTCTTCTTCTTCATTATTTTTCACCACCTCTCCCATAATTGGAGTAAAATAATGAACAACAATACTTAGGCTTCTACTTCCTGCTTATACATACCATACACATTTTTACAGACACAGTGTATTTTACATGAGTTATCTTTAGTTCGTTTTTTGGTCCCAGCCTTCTGCTACCCTCAACCCCTCCCATCTAGGATAGCTAAGTGCTCCCCATTTCATAAGATTGGACAAAGCAAAACAGGCTGTCTCTGTGAGTGCTAGCGTTAGCCTGGTTTTGGCTAATCATTTACCTCCGTTCTCATGTGTTCTTGTTAGCACATCTCTCCGTTAGCCATATCCTTAGCACACCACACGCTCTCCAACGGGAGTCCGACGTCTGTCCCTTGGATTATACTCATCCCGCCTCTCTCTCTCTCTCTTTGTAACATTCCCCTTTTGTCCCTCTCGGGAAAACGTACAGTATACATGTAACGTAGCAGATAGTGTACTAACAATTGTTACGTTAGCATAGCTTCGACAGGAAATGGACAATGTTTATTCAATACTGCATCGTTGTCTCCCTTAGCCGTCCTCTCAGTCTCATTGCTCTTCTACAAGATGGTTGAAGTCTGATTTCTGGACACTTATCCATTTGTTGTGTCAACAAAACACGGCTCATATTTTTTGAGGGGGTGGGTTATCACTGAAGATATGTAATCTCTTATTCGGCTGTACTGTACACAATCATCTTTGTTTTATAATTCTACCGATTGTATACGGTTCTTATCAGACTCAGGCGTGTATGTTGTGCAACCGGCTAGAATGAAACAAATGTGTTATCACAGTCGACTTCTCCAACGGTCGCTGTTGCGTTGATGTGTAGTTATTCATGTGAGAGAACTGCTTGCTCGGTGTGGGAGTTCAGTAAGATCTCATCTCTTCAAAGAGGTGGTGTTTTAGTCGGGCTTGGAATTGACAGGGACCTCACTATACGCTATTATCATGATGCTTTAGGTGCCGATACGATACGTTCTACCGATTTTATTGCAATTCGATATTCCAAACATATTTGCTCACACTATATGTCTGCTGCAGAGAGACAAAAGAGTCATATGAGAAAACTAGTTTTGATCAGCCTTGTAAGTAAAAGGAGCTGAAAACATGTTGGCTTAACGTTTAAAAAGAAGATTGAGGCCAACCTATAGAAATCCTGGAGTTTTGGCTCAGGTATAGCCGACTAGCGCTACGTTAACTACATAGCAAAATAAAGGGAATCGATACTTGGAGTCATATAATCAATATAATATTATCAGAATTAATTTTGCGATACTCTGCCGTATCCCCCCCCCCCCCCCCCCATCCCTAGTATAGAGTTACCTATGCGTGTTTATTTCAGTGTTCAGTGCAGTGAAAGTCAGGCTTGGGCTCTGTTACCTAAGTAAGTCAAACTTTATGTCCACATGCCACAGACTTGGTAAATGCACCACACCCACACATACACAGCTAGAATGAAATGGCCCAGTGCAGGGAATTGATTGATTGGCAAAATGGGATTGATTTAATCTGGGCCTGCTAACTTGGTGACCGGCCAATCATATTCAGATGAGATTAAAGCTATTAGGCCTTTTAATTGGACGACAGTTCCATCTGGGAATGACTTAGCGAATTGGATCTGCACTCTGCAGCGGTGACCTCACAAACTTTATCCAGTTAGCCTAGCTAGCTATCATCAATCAAGCTAATACTTTATCCAGTTAGCCTAGCTAGCTATCATCAATCAAGCTAATACTTTATCCAGTTAGCCTAGCTAGCTATCATCAATCAAGCTAATACTTTATCCAGTTAGCCTAGCTAGCTATCATCAATCAAAGTTGTATTTTGGTGCTATTGTAAAACACTCTTTTATTTTTCAAAAGGGAAGGGTAATTTGTTTTAAATCTGAGTTAAACATATTGTAAGGTCTGTAGAAGTCTCTTGTTTCTGCTGCTCAGAATGAGCGTGTAGCATTATGTGACCTTTTGAAGGACCACCTGTCAGGCTCCAACAAAGCTGCTTAATCTCTGATAGGCCAGTCCCAACACACCCATAGCTCGTTGTCATGGTCACCCAGCAGTTTTACTGGAATCCAGAAACAAATACAGCTTCCTTCCTTCCTTTGTGCCTCAAGGGGTCTGAATACTAATTGCAGTATAGATTAAAGTAAATGCCGGAGCTGTGTTTGACTGTAGTTATGATTTCTACTAGAAACAGTGTGCCGTCACCGAAAATGAGAAATTAGTGCAGTAGTGACACGCCTTGAGAAGAACGAACAGGGCTATCACACTGACATGATTGATCCAGAATGGTGTCTGCTGGACCGTGTTGTGCCACGCCTGACTCGAAGAGCCGGTATGTTATGGCGCGGGCCTCGATACTCAAGGGAAGAAATGCTGAAAAGAGTTAGAGAGCGCTAAAGAGAGAGTGGGAGAGAGGGAGAGATGAAAAGAGAGGGAGAAAGGGAGATAAAAGAGAGGGAAATGTAAAGAGGGAGGGATGGAGAGATAAAGATGGGAGAGGGAGGGAGGGGGAGATACAGATGGGTTAGGGAGGGAGAGATGGAGAGGGAGGGAGGGAGAGATGGAAGGGAGAGATGGAGAGGGAGGGAGGGAGAGATACAGATGGAGAGGGAGGGAGGGAGAGATACAGATGGAGAGGGAGGGAGAGATGGAGAGGGAGGGAGGGAGAGATGGAGAGGGAGGGAGGGAGAGATGGAGAGGGAGAGATAGAGAGGGAGGGAGGGAGAGATGGAGGGAGAGGGAGGGAGAGATGGAGAGGGAGAGAGGGAGAGATACAGATGGGTTAGGGAGGGAGAGATACAGATGGGTTAGGGAGGGAGAGATGGAGAGGGAGGGAGAGATGGAGAAGGAGGGAGGGAGAGATACATATGGGTTAGGGAGGGAGAGATACAGATGGGTTAGGGAGGGAGAGATGGAGAGGGAGGGAGGGAGAGATGGAGAGGGAGGGAGGGAGAGATGGAGAGGGAGGGAGGGAGAGATGGAGAGGGAGGGAGGGATAGATACAGATGGGTTAGGGAGGGAGAGATACAGATGGGTTAGGGAGGGAGAGATACAGATGGGTTAGGGAGGGAGAGATAAAGAGAGGGAGAGGGAGGGAGGGAGGGAGGGAGGGAGAGATGGAGAGGGAGGGAGAGATAAAGGGAGGGAGGGAGGGATAAAGAGAGGGAGAGGGAGGGAGGGAGCGATAATGGGAGGGAGGGATAAAGGGATGGATAACGGGAGGGAGGGAGAGATAACGGGAGGGAGGGAGAGATAACGGGAGGGATAACGGGAGGGAAGGAGAGATAACGGGAGGGAGGGAGGGAGGGAGGGATAACGGGAGGGAGGGATAAGAGAGGGAGAGGGAGGGAGGGAGAGATAACGGGAGGGAGGGATAAAGGGAGGGATAACGGGAGGGAGGGAGGGATAACGGGAGGGAGGGAGGGATAACGGGAGGGAGGGAGGGATAACGGGAGGGAGGGAGAGATAACGGGAGGGAGGGAGATATAAAGAGAGGGAGAGGGAGGGAGGGAGGTAGAGATAACGGGAGGGAGGGATAAAGAGAGGGAGAGGGACGGAGGGAGGGAGGGATAAAGATAGGGAGAGAGAGATAACGAGAGGGAGAGGGAGGGAGGGAGAGACAACGAGAGGGAAAGGTAGAGAAAGGGGGCTTAGTTGACACCATGGCACACTGTCTGAACTAGAACATGTTTCCAGGTTTTTCAGATCAGATAAGCCCAGCTAGATACGCCAGGCTAGACATTGATTCATATTTCTATACACGCCAGGCTAGACATTGATTCATATTTCTAAACATGCCAGGCTAGGCATTGATTCATATTTCTAAACACGCCAGGCTAGACATTGATTCATATTTCTAGACTCGCCAGGCTAGGCATTGATTCATATTTCTAGACACGCCAGGCTAGTCATTGATTCATATTTCTAGACTCGCCAGGCTAGGCATTGATTCATATTTCTAGACACGCCAGGCTAGTCATTGATTCATATTTCTAGACTCGCCAGGCTAGACATTGATTCATATTTCTAGACTCTCCAGGCTAGGCATTGATTCATATTTCTAGACTCGCCAGGCTAGACATTGATTCATATTTCTCACAACAGACTCCGTCTGGGGTAAAAGCAACAGCAGTGGGTTCTGTGACCCTCAATGGTTTTTGTGCACATGTTTCTGAATCACAGATTCGATGGTAACATCTGGGTCATTGAAAAGTGGGCCTGTTGAACACAAGATAGATGACACAATCTGAATCAACATTTATTTATTCACTGCACTTCTTTGTAAAACACAACTCTTTCTACACTCAGGAAACCGTCAGGTTTCAACAGGCCCGACACAAGGTCTCTCAAACAAATCGCTTTATATACAGTCAAATTCAAACTGTCAATAGCCTTTGAAACAAGGCAGTGTAATGAACCACACAGATGTGCTATTGAGATTGTCCCCTGTTCTGATTGGTTAGAGAGGGGGAAGTGAAACGCAGTGGAGTGGTCGAACCAGTCTCTTCACCACACACAGCCCTAGACCAGCAGGTGTGCCTGGCCCTAGGATATGTCGTTTAGAGGGAAGTGTCTTTGTGTGTGTATGTGTGTGTGTGTGTGTGTCTGCATGTGTCTTTGTGTGTGTCTGCATGTGTCTGCATGTGTCTTTTTGTGTGTGCGTCTGTGTGTGTGCGTGTGCGTGACCATTCTATAGCAGCTGTAATAGACCCCATGTATGAGCTATAGCACTATACAGAATCAGAGCTGTACCTCTGACAGCATCACTCCCCCCTGTCTCTCCCAGCAGCAGCATCACTTCCCCCTGTCTCTCCCAGCAGCAGCATCACTTCCCCTGTCTCTCCCAGCAGCAACATCACTTCCCCTGTCTCTCCCAGCAGCAGCATCACTTCCCCTGTCTCTCCCAGCAGCAGCATCACTTCCCCTGTCTCTCCCAGCAGCAGCATCACTTCCCCTGTCTCTCCCAGCAGCAACATCACTTCCCCTGTCTCTCCCAGCAGCAGCATCACTTCCCCCGTCTCTCCCAGCAGCAGCATCACTTCCCCTGTCTCTCCCAGCAGCAGCATCACTTCCCCTGTCTCTCCCAGCAGCAGCATCACTTCCCCCGTCTCTCCCAGCAGCAGCATCACTTCCCCCGTCTCTCCCAGCAGCAGCACCACTTCCCCTGTCTCTCCCAGCAGCAGCATCACTTCCCCTGTCTCTCCCAGCAGCAGTATCACTTCCCCTGTCTCTCCCAGCAGCAGCACCACTTCCCCTGTCTCTCCCACTAGCAGCATCACTTCCCCTGTCTCTTCCAGCAGCAGCATCACTTCCCCAACTCTCCCAGCAGCAGCATCACTTCCCCAACTCTCCCAGCAGCTTTACTTCCTCGCCTCTCCCAACAGCATCACTTCCACTGTCTCTCCCAGCAGCAGCAGCATCACTTCCCCTGTCTCTCCCAGCATCACTTCCTGTCTCTCCCAGCAGCTTTACTCCCTCATCTCTCCCAACAGCAGCAGCATCACGTCCTGTCTCTCCCAACAGCATCACTTCCACTGTCTCTTCCAGTAGCAGCAGAGAGGAGAGACATCTTCTGTTCTGCTCTCTTATCCTCTCTTCTCCTCTCCTCCTTTCTCCTCTTCTCTCCTCTCCTCCTTTCTCCTCCTTTCTCCTCTCCTTTCTCCTCTTCTCGCCTCTCCTTTCTCCTCTCCTCTCCTCTCCTTTCTCCTCCTCTCCTCTCCTCTCCTCTCTCTTCCTTTCTCCTCTTCTATGTTTCTGGGTTGGTATGTGGGATAGAGCTCAGATGAAAGGGGGGGGGGGGGGGCGTAAGAGGGAGTGAGAGAGATCTGATGAAGAGGAGAATAAGTGGGGAGGGGGGATTCAGTTTCAGGGGCTAGTGAAATGTTGATGAGTTTTCAATGCGGTCAAAATCACTCTGTTTATTCTGGTAAATGTGTCCAACTAGAACCATTCCCTGCCTTTCAGAATCACCGTGACCTTTGACCCTTTACCATGCTACTGTATACCAGTACCCCTTCCCTGGTCCGTCGCCTGTCACCATTTAATAACCCCCTTGTAAACCAATAAGCCAGGAATGTCTTTGAAACGGTGACTTCCTTCACTCCATAAAGCTCTTTAACAAGTCGGTGCCTTGAACACTTCCTTGTACGTCCTTCTAGTAAACACCTCCATGGCCTCTGTGTTAGACACTGTTGTTATTGTAGGTTTTTATTTAGGATGACCGTGAGTTACATTGACACAGTGAGTGTGCTGTAAGGTCCTGAGTGGTCTGTGTGTGTGTGTGTGTGTGTGTGTGTGTGTTGGTTTTGGGATGTGGTCTGTTTTACAGTAGCCAGTTGTTATGTTCTCGTTGGAACTGTGCATTCCTTCGGGATGGCTGGTCGCCCCCTGTGGTAAAAAATAGGCTGTGTTTCTTAAACAAATGGGGCTGTACCCAGAGTCGTGGTCCCTCCATATGTGGACAGAGACACAGAGACAGACACGTGTCAGACAGACAGACATGGAGACAGACACGTGTCAGACAGACACATGGAGACAGACACGTGTCAGACAGACACATGGAGACAGACACGTGTCAGACAGACAGACATGGTGACAGACACATGTCAGACAGACACATGGAGACAGACACGTGTCAGACAGACAGACATGGAGACAGACAGACAGACAGACATGGAGACAGACACATGTCAGACAGACACATGGAGACAGACACGTATCAGACAGACAGACATGGAGACAAACATGTGTCAGACAGACACATGGAGACAGACAGACACATTTCAGGCAGAGACAGACAGACACATTTCAGACAGACATGGAGACAGACAGACACAGAGACACGTTTCAGAAAGACAGACGTAGAGACAGACACGGAGATAGACTCATATCAGACAGACAGACAGACAGACAGACAGACACTGAGACAGACACGTGTCAGACAGACAGACAGACAGACAGACACGTGTCAGACAGACAGACATGGAGACAGAAACGTGTCAGACAGACAGACATGGAGACAGTCAGACAGACATGGAGACAGACACGTTTCAGACAGACAGACAGACAGACACATGGAGACAGACGTGTCAGACAGACACGTATCAGACAGATGTGACAGACAGACACAGAGACAGACACGTGTCAGACAGACAGACAGACAGACAGACAGACAGACACCCATTAAGACAGACAGACAGACACCCAGACACAGACAGACAGACAGACAGACAGACACCCATTAAGACAGACAGACAGACACCCATTAAGACAGACAGACAGACAGACACCCAGACACAGACAGACACCCAGACACAGACAGACAGACAGACAGACAGACAGACAGACAGACAGACAGACACCCATTAAGACAGACAGTCAGACACCCATTAAGACAGACAGACAGACACCCATTAAGACAGACAGACAGACACCCAGACACAGACAGACAGACAGACAGACAGACACCCATTAAGACAGACAGACAGACACCCATTAAGACAGACAGACAGACAGACACCCAGACACAGACAGACACCCAGACACAGACAGACAGACAGACAGACAGACAGACAGACAGACAGACAGACAGACACCCATTAAGACAGACAGTCAGACACCCATTAAGACAGACACCCATTAAGACAGACAGACAGACAAACAGACACCCATTAAGACAGACAGACAGACAAACAGACACCCATTAAGACAGAGACACCCACACAGACAGACACCCATACACAGACAGACACCCAGACACAGACAGACACCCAGACAGACACCCAGACAGACAGACAGACAGACACCCATTAAGACAGACAGACAGACAGACAGACAGACAGACAGACAGACAGACAGACAGACACCCATTAAGACAGACAGTCAGACACCCATTAAGACAGACAGACAGACACCCATTAAGACAGACAGACAGACACCCAGACACAGACAGACACCCAGACACAGACAGACAGACAGACAGACAGACAGACAGACAGACAGACACCCATTAAGACAGACAGACAGACACCCATTAAGACAGACAGACAGACAAACAGACACCCATTAAGACAGACAGACAGACAGACAGACACCCATACACAGACAGACACCCAGACACAGACAGACACCCAGACACACCCAGACACAGACAGACACCCAGACAGACACCCAGACAGACACCCAGACAGACAGACAGACAGACAGACACCCATTAAGACAGACAGACAGACAGACAGACAGACAGACAGACACCCATTAAGACAGACAGACAGACACCCATTAAGACAGACAGACAGACACCCAGACACAGACAGACACCCAGACACAGACACACAGACAGACAGACAGACAGACAGACAGACAGACAGACAGACAGACAAACAGACACCCATTAAGACAGACAGTCAGACACCCATTAAGACAGACAGACAGACACCCATTAAGACAGACAGACAGACAAACAGACACCCATTAAGACAGACAGACAGACAAACAGACACCCATTAAGACAGAGAGACACTCACACAGACAGACACCCATACACAGACAGACACCCAGACACAGACAGACACCCAGACAGACACCCAGACAGACAGACAGACAGACAGACAGACAGACAGACAGACACGTACAGTGCTGTGAAATAGTATTTCTTCTTCAGATTTTCTCTATTTTTATATATTTTTGAGACTGAATGTTGTCAGATCTTCAACCAAAACCTAATATTATATAAAGGGAGTCTTTTCCTTTATTTAATTAACAAAGTTATGCAACGCCCAATTCCCCTGTGTGAGAACGTTATAATGCCCCCCCCTTACGCTCAGTAACTGGTTGTGCCACCTTTAGCTGCAATGAGTGCAACCAAATGCCTCCTGTAGTGGAATTCTGGTCCACTCTTGCATTCAGAACTGCTTCAACTCAGTGACATTTGTGGGTTTTCAAGCCTGAACTACTCGTTTCAAGACCTGCCACAACATTGCAAATTGGGATTAGGTGTGGACTTTAACCAGGCCGTTCCAAAACTTCATATTTATTGCTTTTGATCGTCTTGCTCACATGACCCAGGCAAGTCGTCGAGGGCCTGAGGGCGGAATAATCACACACGCCACCACACTACGACCGCCATGCTTGACCCCCAAGGGGCCTATTGAAACAACCTGTTCTGGTTGAGTGTTTTGTAATCCATTCCTTATTGAATATCACATGACATTTTTTTTTCATTTTCTTCAGTTATTTATATCTGGAAGGATTTGACCTTATAATGATACGCAAAAATGTATGTTGTCTTTCTTCCGGGTTTACCAATTCAGCTCTCGGGGAGAAATCCTTCAGTGCTACCGGCTACTTCTTAAACTATGCCGTTCATAAGTCATAACCAACACAAACACAGCGTTACCTACCCAAGCTATGCCGTACTTTTATCTCTCAACCCCTTCAGCTATTGTATCAACTGTCAATGTTTTGGTGTTACGTTCCTGGCCCGTGTAGAAGCATTGGTTTCTGTGTTGGCGTGGACCTGCCAAGGCTCTCAACAATGGGAGTTGCTATTATGTTGTTGGTTTCTGTGTTGGCGTGGACATGCCAAGGCTCTCAACAATGGGAGTTGCTATTATGTTGTTGGTTTCTGTGTTGGCGTGGACATGCCAAGGCTCTCAACAATGGGAGTTGCTATTATGTTGTTGGTTTCTGTGTTGGCGTGGACATGCCAAGGCTCTCAACAATGGGAGTTGCTATTATGTTGTTGGTTTCTGTGTTGGCGTGGACATGCCAAGGCTCTCAACAATGGGAGTTGCTATTATGTTGTTGGTTTCTGTGTTGGCGTGGACATGCCAAGGCTCTCAACAATGGGAGTTGCTATTATGTTGTTGGTTTCTGTGTTGGCGTGGACATGCCAAGGCTCTCAACAATGGGAGTTGCTATTATGTTGTTGGTTTCTGTGTTGGCGTGGACATGCCAAGGCTCTCAACAATGGGAGTTGCTATTATGTTGTTGGTTTCTGTGTTGGCGTGGACATGCCAAGGCTCTCAACAATGGGAGTTGCTATTATGTTGTTGGTTTCTGTGTTGGCGTGGACATGCCAAGGCTCTCAACAATGGGAGTTGCTATTATGTTGTTGGTTTCTGTGTTGGCGTGGACATGCCAAGGCTCTCAACAATGGGAGTTGCTATTATGTTGTTGGTTTCTGTGTTGGCGTGGACATGCCAAGGCTCTCAGCAATGGGAGTTGCTATTATGTTGTTGGTTTCTGTGTTGGCGTGGACATGCCAAGGCTCTCAACAATGGGAGTTGCTATTATGTTGTTGGTTTCTGTGTTGGCGTGGACATGCCAAGGCTCTCAACAATGGGAGTTGCTATTATGTTGTTGTATCCCAAATGGCTCCCTAGTGCACTACTTTTGACCAGGCACCCTATGCACTATATAGTGCACTACTTTTGACCAGGCACCCTATGCACTATATAGTGCACTACTTTTGACCAGGCACCCTATGCACTATATAGTGCACTACTTTTGACCAGGCACCCTATGCACTATATAGTGCACTACTTTTGACCAGGCACCCTATGCACTATATAGTGCACTACTTTTGACCAGGCCCCCTTTGCACTATATAGTGCACTACTTTTGACCAGGCACCCTATGCACTATATAGTGAATAGGGAGCCATTTCAGACGTCTATTGTAATCAGATGGTGTTTTTGTTCTGAAGGGGCCGTCTGAGTTCAGATCAGTCTGCCAGCAGGTATCTGGTCTGCTTGACTGACTTTGGCAAGATCAGAGTCTCAGCTCCAGTATAAACAGTTTTCCAGGGCAGAGATCTCTCTCTCTCTCTCTCTCTCTCTCTCTCTCTCTCTCTCTGTCTCTCTCTCTCTGTCTCTCTCTCTCTCTCTCTCTGTCTCTCTCTCTCTATCTCTCTCTCTCTGTCTCTGTCTCCCCCCTCTCTCTCTCTGTCTCTCTCTCTCTGTCTCTGTCTCCCCCCTCTCTCTCTCTCTGTCTCTCTGTCTCTCTCTCTCTCTCTCTCTCTCTCTCTCTGTCTCTGTCTCCCCCCTCTCTCTCTCTCTGTCTCTCTGTCTCTCTCTCTCTCTCTCTCTCTCTCTCTCTCTCTCTCTCTCTCTGTCTCTGTCTCCCCCCCTCTCTCTCTCTCTCTCTCTCTCTCTCTCTCTCTCTCTCTCTCTCTCTCTCTCTCTGTCTCTGTCTCCCCCCTCTCTCTCTCTCTGTCTCTCTCTCTCTCTCTCTCTCTCTCTCTCTCTCTCTCTCTGTCTCTGTCTCCCCCCTCTCTCTCTCTCTGTCTCTCTGTCTCTGTCTCTGTCTCTGTCTCTCTCTCTCTCTCTCTCTCTGTCTCTCTCTGTCTCTCTCTCTCTCTCTCTCTCTCTCTCTCTCTCTCTCTCTCTCTGTCTCTCTCTCTCTGTCTCTCTATCTCCCCTCTCTCTCTCTCTCTCTCTCTCTCTCTCTCTCTGTCTCTCTCTCTCTCTCTCTCTCTGTCTCTCTCTCTCTGTCTCTCTGTCTCTCTCTCTCTCTCTCTCTCTCTCTCTCTGTCTCTCTCCTCTCTCTCTCTGTCTCTGTCTCTGTCTCTCTCCTCTCTCTCTCTGTCTCTCTGTCTCTGTCTCTCTCCTCTCTCTGTCCTCTCTCTCTCTCCCCCCTCTATGTCCTCTCTCTGTCTCCCCCCTCTCTCTGTCTCCCCCCTCTCTCTGTCTCTCTCCTCTCTCTGCCTCTCTCTCTGTCTCTCTGTCTCTGTCTCTCTCCTCTGTCTCTCTGTCTCTCTCCTCTCTCTCTCTGTCTCTCTCCTCTCTCTCTCCCCCCTCTATGTCCTCTCTCTGTATGTGTGTGTCTCTCTCTCCCCCTCTCTCTGTCTCTGTCTCTCTCCTCTCTCTCTCATCCCTCTCTGTCCTCTCTCTGTCTCCCCTCTCTCTCTCTGTCTCTCTGTCTCTGTCTCTCTCCTCTCTCTCTCTCTCTCTCTCTCTCTCTCTCTCTCTCTCTCTCTCTCCCCCTGTAACACACACATACACACGTGCACTGTTATACATCTGTAACACACACACACACTGTTATACATCTGTAACACACACACACACTGTTATACATCTGTAACACACACACACACTGTTATACATCTGTAACACACACACACACTGTTATACATCTGTAACACACTATGTTCTTCTTTTTGCTTGTGGATTTGGAAGAATCCCACACACTTTGTTTCACTCAGAAACTCACTGACTCTCTCACTCAGATACTAATGGACACACACACACACACACACACACACACACACACACACACACACACACACACAGACACACACACACACAAGTATTCAACAGAACTGCTGAAACAGGAAAAAAAAGGGAAAAAAGTAATTAAAAGCAAATGAGACTTGCACCAGATGGATTAAAGAATCAGGAACTGGAAAGGGGGTTGGATGTAAGGAAAAAAGAAAAGGAACTATATGGAAAACACATGCATATGAGACGGCAGGCAGCCTTGGGGTTAGAGTGTAGAGGCGGCAGGTAACCTTGGGGTTAGAGTGTAGAGGCGGCAGGTAGCCTTGGGGTTAGAGTGTAGAGGCGGCAGGTAGCCTTGGGGTTAGAGTGTAGAGGCGGCAGGTAGCCTTGGGGTTAGAGTGTAGAGGCGGCAGGTAGCCTTGGGGTTAGAGTGTAGAGGCGGCAGGTAGCCTTGGGGTTAGAGTGTAGAGGCGGCAGGTAGCCTTGGGGTTAGAGTGTAGAGGCGGCAGGTAGCCTTGGGGTTAGAGTGTAGAGGCGGCAGGTAGCCTAGTGGTTAGAGTGTATAGGCGACAGGTAGCCTTGGGGTTAGAGTGTAGAGGCGGCAGGTAGCCTTGGGGTTAGAGTGTAGAGGCGGCAGGTAGCCTTGGGGTTAGAGTGTAGAGGTGGCAGGTAGCCTAGTGGTTAGAGTGTAGAGGCGGCAGGTAGCCTAGTGGTTAGAGTGTAGAGGCGGCAGGTAGCCTAGTGGTTAGAGTGTAGAGGCGGCAGGTAGCCTAGTGGTTAGAGTGTAGAGGCGGCAGGTAGCCTAGTGGTTAGAGTGTAGAGGCGGCAGGTAGCCTAGTGGTTAGAGTGTTGGGCCAGTAACCGAAAGGTTGTTAGATCAAATCCCCGAGCTGACAAGGTAAAAATATGTCGTTCTGCCCCTGAACAAGGCAGTTAAACCCACTGTTCCTACGCTGTCATTATAAATAAGAATTTGTTTGTAACTGACTTGCCAAGTTAAATAAAAATATGTATACACACACACACACACACACGGGTACCAACGTGAACTAAGAGAACCTTGCAACAGTCCGTTGTCAACCATTAATGAGTTACTAATTCATGTCTCCTGTATGTCTTGTTGTTATTCAAACCCATCAATGTGCACCTTTTAGTGTGAAGAGTGCCAGTCACGACACTGAACACACACTACAGACCCAGCCTGCATGGCAACAGTTTTGTCAGTCCCATTGTTGTAATGCCATCAGGGTCGTGATGAGATTAGGGCATAATCTCATCGATCTAAACTGCATTATGGTTTATGGGAAAAGGGGGATACCTAGTCAGTTGTCCAACTGAATGTATTCAACTGAAATGTGTCTTCCACATTTAACCCAACCCCTCTGAATCAGAGAGGTGTGTCTTCCACATTTAACCCAACCCCTCTGAATCAGAGAGGTGTGTCTTCCACATTTAACCCAACCCCTCTGAATCAGAGAGGTGTGTCTTCCACATTTAACCCAACCCCTCTGAATCAGAGAGGTGTGTCTTCCACATTTAACCCAACCCCTCTGAATCAGAGAGGTGTGTCTTCTGCATTTAACCCAACCCCTCTGAATCAGAGAGGTGTGTCTTCTGCATTTAACCCAACCCCTCTGAATCAGAGAGGTGTGTCTTCTGCATTTAACCCAACCGCTCTGAATCAGAGAGGTGGGGAGGGGGGGGGGGGCTGCCATAATCAACATCTAAGTCATTGGCCCCCGGGGAACAGTTGGTTAACTTCCTTTCTCAGGGGTAGAACAACAGATGTTTACCTTGTCAGTGCTGGGATTCGATCCAGCAACCTTTCGGTTACTGGCCCAACGCTCTAACCACTAGGCCTGTGCGCGTGTGTTGCGTGGCACAGACAGCATGTAGCTTGACTGCTGATTGGAACCAGAGTGCTGAGCCTACCGCTATCAGTATAACCTAACTGATGAAGGTGAAGGTACTCACCACAGCAAGGTTATACAAGGTTATATCCCCCCGCAAACACACACACACTACCCCCTCCCAACCTTGGAGCACAGCTGTCAGAGCCAGTTGGATTATTGATTTTTTTATCAGGTGGTGTTAATCCCAGTCCCGCCCCCCCCCAGCCCCCCCCCCCCCCACCAGTCGCCCCCCCGAGATTGTATGAGATTAAGTGTTTGTGATGTAGAATTGACATGTTTAAAGTGATTCAGAAGAGGTATTTCAGATGTATTTTGGCTATTGGAGTAACCTGAGTGTATATGCAACATCAATAGGATGGTGTTGTGTGTTGATGTTGCTACGGTGATAGACTGTGATCTGCCGCCAGTATCTAACATCAGTGCAACTACACTGTTGCCTACTCCAACTAATAATATAATGGACTGGTGCCCTACAAATAGCCTCACATAAGGCATCCAAGGATTGAGCCTTAATGTTGGGTTGATATCCGCTATCATCTATACCTCACACAGCAACTAGCCTAGGTAGTGTAGGTCTGTCACACAGCAACTAGCCTAGATAGTGTAGGTCTGTCACACAGCAACTAGCCTAGATAGTGTAGGTCTGTCACACAGCAACTAGCCTAGATAGTGTAGGTCTGTCACACAGCAACTAGCCTAGATAGTGTAGGTCTGTCACACAGCAACTAGCCTAGATAGTGTAGGTCTGTCACACAGCAACTAGCCTAGATAGTGTAGGTCTGTCACACAGCAACTAGCCTAGATAGTGTAGGTCTGTCACACAGCAACTAGCCTAGATAGTGTAGGTCTGTCACACAGCAACTAGCCTAGATAGTGTAGGTCTGTCACACAGCAACTAGCCTAGATAGTGTAGGTCTGTCACACAGCAACTAGCCTAGATAGTGTAGGTCTGTCACACAGCAACTAGCCTAGATAGTGTAGGTCTGTCACACAGCAACTAGCCTAGATAGTGTAGGTCTGTCACACAGCAACTAGCCTAGATAGTGTAGGTCTGTCACACAGCAACTAGCCTAGATAGTGTAGGTCTGTCACACAGCAACTAGCCTAGATAGTGTAGGTCTGTCACACAGCAACTAGCCTAGATAGTGTAGGTCTGTCACACAGCAACTAGCCTAGATAGTGTAGGTCTGTCACACAGCAACTAGCCTAGATAGTGTAGGTCTGTCACACAGCAACTAGCCTAGATAGTGTAGGTCTGTCACACAGCAACTAGCCTAGATAGTGTAGGTCTGTCACACAGCAACTAGCCTAGATAGTGTAGGTCTGTCACACAGCAACTAGCCTAGATAGTGTAGGTCTGTCACACAGCAACTAGCCTAGATAGTGTAGGTCTGTCACACAGCAACTAGCCTAGATAGTGTAGGTCTGTCACACAGCAACTAGCCTAGATAGTGTAGGTCTGTCACACAGCAACTAGCCTAGATAGTGTAGGTCTGTCACACAGCTGTGTGTGCGGGTGAGTGTGCACATTTAACAGTTACAAGAAGTAGGGCTGTCTCCGACAACAACAAAACGACCGAAAGTCGTCTGTTCTATCGACCAATCGAAATGCGTGTATTATTCCATATACATTATAGGTACACCCTTTGTGTTTTAATAAAATTAACTATATGCACTGAGCTTGTCTGATATTTTAAGAACTCTGTTTTGATTAAATAAGACACAAATGACTCAAGAGGGAGTTAGAGATCAAGATAACCAGAAGACAAACACGTAACCTGACTCAACTATTCTCCTCCTGCTGGCTTTCTCAGATTCTGCCGTTAATCTCCTGAAGTTGCCGGTAAGAGGCTACACGAGGAGTCGGCAACCTTTCTCATGTGGAATACTAATTTATCTTACCATTTCTACGGATCTGTGGAGAAATCCGCACACAATGCATCCCCTGACCACCCCTGAAGTGTCAGACAGATTTGAACACAATCAGACCACAAAGTGACATCTAGACCCGTCTTTTTAATGCGAGCTTCGAAATTCTGATAGCAGAAGTCATATGTAAGAGTCAAGTGTAGACATGAACTTCGAGGATAACAGGCCTACTGTTAGGATAGCTTTGAGGAAACAGGCATACTGTTATGATAGCTTTGAGCAAACAGGCCTACTGTTAGGATAGCTTTGAGGAAACAGGCCTACTGTTATGATAGCTTTGAGCAAACAGGCCTACTGATAGGATAGCTTTGAGGAAACAGGCCTACTGTTATGATAGCTTTGAGCAAACAGGCCTACTGTTAGGATAGCTTTGAGATAACAGGTCTACTGTTAGGATATCTTTGAGGAAACAGGCCTGCTTTTAGGATAGCTTTGAGGTAACAGGCCTACTGTTAGGATAGCTTTGAGGACACAGGCCTACTGTTAGGATAGCTTTGAGGTAACAGGCCTACTGTTAGGATATCTTTGAGATAACAGGCCTACTGTTAGGATAGCTTTGAGATAACAGGCCTACTGTTCGGACAGCTTTGAGATAACAGGCCTACTGTTAGGATATCTTTGAGATAACAGGCCTACTGTTAGGATATCTTTGAGGAAACAGGCCTACTGTTAGGATAGCTTTGAGATAACAGGCCTACTGTTAGGATAGCTTTGAGGAAACAGGCCTGCTTTTAGGATAGCTTTGAGATAACAGGCCTACTGTTAGGATATCTTTGAGATAACAGGCCTACTGTTAGGATAGCTTTGAGATAACAGGCCTACTGTTCGGACAGCTTTGAGATAACAGGCCTACTGTTAGGATATCTTTGAGATAACAGGCCTACTGTTAGGATATCTTTGAGGAAACAGGCCTACTGTTATGATAGCTTTGAGCAAACAGGCCTACTGTTAGGATAGCTTTGAGATAACAGGTCTACTGTTAGGATATCTTTGAGGAAACAGGCCTGCTTTTAGGATAGCTTTGAGGTAACAGGCCTACTGTTAGGATAGCTTTGAGGACACAGGCCTACTGTTAGGATAGCTTTGAGGTAACAGGCCTACTGTTAGGATATCTTTGAGATAACAGGCCTACTGTTAGGATAGCTTTGAGGTAACAGGCCTACTGTTCGGACAGCTTTGAGATAACAGGCCATCTGTAACTATAGCTTTGAGATATCATGCAGTCTGTAACTATAGATTTGAGGAAACAGGTCTACTGTTAGGATAGCTTTGCAATGCGAGCTTCGTAATTCTGATAGCAGAAGTGGCGTGTAAGTGTCAAGTGTAGACACGACCAAGTTAACCGCGTCAGTGAGCTAGGGACAGACACGGCTGTAGGCTATTTGAACAAAGAAGAAGAGCTCATCAGGTAGGCTTGTGTTTCCACTGGATCGGATCATGACACTTTCCCCTTTCACGCTGAGTGGTTACCAAAACGGAGAGATATGGAAAGATTTTTTCAAATACATTGAGGAACTATTGTCCTTCTCAATGGATGTAAAAACACTTTTTGTTTGCTTGCTGTTTGAGGTGAAGAAAACATGACTTTGAAACGCTCCACAGCTCATTAGTGGTGGTGCATTAAGCCAATCAGAAATACTATCAGATCCCCAAATGGGCACATTTACAGTGCATTTGGAAAGTATTCAGACCCTTGACTTTTTCCTCATTTTGTTACGTTACACCCTTATTCTAAAATTGATTCAAAAGTTTTCTTCCCCCCCCCTGGTCAATCTACACACAATCGCCCACAATGACAGCTCAATGATGATCAATGGAAAACAGGATGCACCTGAGCTCAATTTCGAGTCTCATAGCAAAGGGTCTGAATTCTTACGTAAATAAGGTATTTCTGTTTTTTATTTTCAATAAATTAGCAAACATTTTCTAAAAACCTGTTTTTGCTTTGTTATTATGAGGTATTTTGTGTAGATTAATGAGATTTTTTATTTTATTTAATCCATTTTAGAATATGGCTGTAGCGTAACAAAATGTAGAAAAGGGGAAGGGGTCTGAATACTTTCTGATGCACTGTATAGGTCTACATTTGCACGTAGGCAAGGTAGCCTCTAGTCCTACTTCTATGTGTAATCAGGTAGCCTCTAGTCCTACTTCTATGTGTAATCAGGTAGCCTCTAGTCCTACTTCTATGTGTAATCAGGTAGCCTCTAGTCCTACTTCTATGTGTAATCAGGTAGCCTCTAGTCCTACTTCTATGTGTAATCAGGTAGCCTCTAGTCCTACTTCTATGTGTAATCAGGTAGCCTCTAGTCCTACTTCTATGTGTAATCAGGTAGCCTCTAGTCCTACTTCTATGTGTAATCAGGTAGCCTCTAGTTCTACTTCTATGTGTAATCAGGTAGCCTCTAGTTCTACTTCTATGTGTA
Organism: Oncorhynchus clarkii lewisi; assembly: GCF_045791955.1. Classification (NCBI taxonomy): domain Eukaryota; kingdom Metazoa; phylum Chordata; class Actinopteri; order Salmoniformes; family Salmonidae; genus Oncorhynchus; species Oncorhynchus clarkii. The sequence goes on along the minus strand of NW_027258308.1, from coordinate 49,201 downwards.
ATCAGGTAGCCTCTAGTCCTACTTCTATGTGTAATCAGGTAGCCTCTAGTCCTACTTCTATGTGTAATCAGTTAGCCTCTAGTCCTACTTCTATGTGTAATCAGGTAGCCTCTAGTTCTACTTCTATGCGTAATCAGTTAGCCTCTAGTCCTACTTCTATGTGTAATTAGGTAGCCTCTAGTCCTACTTCTATGCGTAATCAGTTAGCCTCTAGTCCTACTTCTATGCGTAATCAGTTAGCCTCTAGTTCTACTTCTATGCATAATCAGGTAGCCTCTAGTCCTACTTCTATGTGTAATCAGGTAGCCTCTAGTCCTACTTCTATGTGTAATCAGGTAGCCTCTAGTCCTACTTCTATGTGTAATCAGTTAGCCTCTAGTTCTACTTCTATGCGTAATCAGTTAGCCTCTAGTCCTACTTCTATGCGTAATCAGGTAGCCTCTAGTCCTACTTCTATGCGTAATCAGGTAGCCTCTAGTCCTACTTCTATGCGTAATCAGTTAGCCTCTAGTTCTACTTCTATGCGTAATCAGTTAGCCTCTAGTCCTACTTCTATGTGTAATCAGGTAGCCTCTAGTCCTACTTCTATGTGTAATCAGGTAGCCTCTAGTCCTACTTCTATGCGTAATCAGTTAGCCTCTAGTCCTACTTCTATGTGTAATCAGGTAGCCTCTAGTCCTACTTCTATGTGTAATCAGGTAGCCTCTAGTCCTACTTCTATGCGTAATCAGCTGTGCGTCCTTACTCAGCATTGACAGGAGCGCTCCAAACAAAAGACAATGAGAACGGTAAAAGTATGGAATAATAATATATGAATTATGAATGAATTAACAAAATTGTACCGTAACCAAACAAACATTGTAGATTAGGAATTAGTATGTAGTAATGTAGTACTGGTGATATATGTAATGGGGAATTAATTGATAGACACTAACAATCAAATGCAAAACAATTCACACAGGGATGTTATGAAACAATGAATGTGCACAAATTGGTGGTAGAGAGCATATTCTGGAGGGAGACATGCATAGTGTATCTTCACCACATTCCCCTTCTTCTTGGACGCTGACGTCCCCGCGGCCTCTGCAGTGGATTAGTTATCTGAGATGGGCATGAATCACCAAAACATCGACCAGTCCTATACTGGTCATCATCATCATCATCATCATCACTCGGGGGGGGGGGGGGGGGGGGGGCTCCCGAGTGGCGCAGCGGTCTAAGGCACTGCATCTAAGTGCTAGAGGCATCACTACAGACACCCTGGGTCAATTTCGGGCTGTATCACAACCGGCCGTGATCGGAAGTCCTATAGGGCGGCACACAACATTGTAAAATAAGAATTTGTTCTTAACTGATTTGCCTAGTTTAAATAAATATTAAATATAAAAAGTATTCTTCATCCTTTTCCTTACAGCTGCCATTATTTAGCATATTTCTCCCCACTACTTCCCCCTCCTCAAAATACTCCCAGGGTCCTTTTACAGTCTGGTTCTGCAGCACATTAAGCCCCTGAGGCTCCATTCCATTACAGCAGAGTCGTTCTTTCAGACTCCGTCTCCTCACACTACCCTGCAGTCTCTTCTTTCAGACTGTGTCTCCTCACACTACCCCAGTCTCTTCTTTCAGACTCCGTCTCCTCACACTACCCCAGTCTCTTCTTTCAGACTCTGTCTCCTCACACTACCCCAGTCTCTTCTTTCAGACTCCATCTCCTCACACTACCCCAGTCTCTTCTTTCAGACTCCGTCTCCTCACACTACCTCAGTCTCTTCTTTCAGACTCCAACTCCTCACACTACCCCAGCCTCTTCTTTCAGACTCCATCACCTCACACTACCCTGTGGTCTCTTCTTTCAGACTCCGTCTCCTCACACTACCTCAGTCTCTTCTTTCAGACTCCGTCTCCTCTCACTAACTACCCTGTGGTCTCTTTTTTCAGACTCCGTCTCCTCTCACTACCCCAGTCTCTTCTTTCAGACTCCGTCTCCTCTCACTACCCCAGTCTCTTCTTTCAGACTCTGTCTCCTCACACTACCCCAGTCTCTTCTTTCAGACTCCGTCTCCTCACACTACCCCAGTCTCTTCTTTCAGACTCTGTCTCCTCACATTACCCCAGTCTCTTCTTTCAGACTCCGTCTCCTCTCACTACCCCAGTCTCTTCTTTCAGACTCCGTCTCCTCTCACTACCCCAGTCTCTTCTTTCAGACTCTGTCTCCTCACACTACCCTGCGGTCTCTTCTTTCAGACTCCGTCTCCTCACACTACCCTGTGGTCTCTTCTTTCAGACTCCATCTCCTCACACTACCCCAGTCTCTTCTTTCAGACTCTGTCTCCTCACACTACCCCAGTCTCTTCTTTCAGACTCCGTCTCCTCTCACTACCCCAGTCTCTTCTTTCAGACTCCGTCTCCTCTCACTACCCCAGTCTCTTCTTTCAGACTCCGTCTCCTCACACTACCCCAGTCTCTTCTTTCAGACTCTGTCTCCTCTCACTACCCCAGTCTCTTCTTTCAGATTGTCTCCTCACACTACCCTAGTCTCTTCTTTCAGACTCCGTCTCCTCTCACTAACTACCCTGTGGTCTCTTCTTTCAGACTCCGTCTTCTCTCACTACCCTGCGGTCTTCTTTCAGACTCCGTCTCATCTCACTACCCCAGTCTCTTCTTTCAGACTCTGTCTCCTCACACTACCCCAGTCTCTTCTTTCAGACTCCGTCTCCTCTCACTACCCCAGTCTCTTCTTTCAGACTCCGTCTCCTCACACTACCCTGCGGTCTCTTCTTTCAGACTCCATCTCCTCACAGTACCCCAGTCTCTTCTTTCAGACTCCGTCTCCTCACAGTACCCCAGTCTCTTCTTTCAGACTCTGTCTCCTCACACTACCCTGCGGTCTTCTTTCAGACTCCGTCTCCTCTCACTACCCCAGTCTCTTCTTTCAGACTCCGTCTCCTCTCACTACCCTGCAGTCTTTTTTCAGACTCCGTCTCCTCTCACTACCCCAGTCTCTTCTTTCAGACTCCGTCTCCTCTCACTACCCCAGTCTCTTCTTTCAGACTCCGTCTCCTCACACTACCCCAGTCTCTTCTTTCAGACTCCGTCTCCTCTCACTACCCCAGTCTCTTCTTTCAGACTCTGTCTCCTCACACTACCCTGCGGTCTTCTTTCAGACTCCGTCTCCTCACACTACCCCAGTCTCTTCTTTCAGACTCCGTCTCCTCACACTACCCCAGTCTCAAATGGCATCCTATTCCTTTTATAGTGAGCTACTTCTAACCAGGGTACACACGCTGTGTTACAAACCTAGTCAGCGAGGAGGTGAAGGCTCGAAGCCATTATAATGCTCTCCCACCGTCTCTCTGTTGAATTATATACAGTACACGCTCCGGCTTTTTCAGGACGCTAATTAGTCTAGCACAGCATAGAATGTCGGCTACCTTTTGGCTCACATCTCTCTCACTCTCTCTCTCTGACTCCTCTCTCTGACTCCTCTCTGTCTCTGACTCCTCTCTCTCACTCTCAGTTCTGTCTTTTTCTTGTCTTGCTTTCTCTCTCTCTCTCTCTCTCTCTCTCTCTCTCTCTCTCTCATATCTCGTGGAATGATACTTGACATACTGCATTTAAACTGAACCACTTCCATTCATTCTTCGCTTCTGTTTTTGTCTATGTCATGTGAAGTTACCACCAGGCTATCCATGCCTCTACTATGTGAAGTTGCCACCAGGCTATCCATACCTCTGCTATGTCATGTGAAGTTACCACCAGGCTATCCATACCTCTGCTATGTCATGTGAAGTTACCACCAGGCTATCCATACCTCTGCTATGCTATGTGAAGTTACCACCAGGCTATCCATACCTCTACTATGTGAAGTTACCACCAGGCTATCCATACCTCTACTATGTGAAGTTACCACCAGGCTATCCATACCTCTACTATGTGAAGTTACCCCCAGGCTATCCATACCTCTACTATGTGAAGTTACCACCAGGCTATCCATACCTCTACTATGTGAAGTTACCCCCAGGCTATCCATACCTCTGCTATGTGAAGTTACCCCCAGGCTATCCATACCTCTGCTATGCTATGTGAAGTTACCCCCAGGCTATCCATACCTCTGCTATGTCATGTGAAGTTACCACCAGGCTATCCATACCTCTGCTATGCTATGTGAAGTTACCACCAGGCTATCCATACCTCTACTATGTGAAGTTACCACCAGGCTATCCATACCTCTACTATGTGAAGTTACCACCAGGCTATCCATACCTCTGCTATGTGAAGTTACCCCCAGGCTATCCATGCCTCTGCTATGTGAAGTTACCACCAGGCTATCAATACCTCTACTATGTGAAGTTACCCCCAGGCTATCCATACCTCTACTATGTGAAGTTACCCCCAGGCTATCCATACCTCTACTATGTGAAGTTACCCCCAGGCTATCCATACCTCTGCTATGTGAAGTTACCACCAGGCTATCCATACCTCTGCTATGTGAAGTTACCACCAGGCTATCCATACCTCTACTATGTGAAGTTACCCCCAGGCTATCCATACCTCTGCTATGTGAAGTTACCCCCAGGCTATCCATACCTCTGCTATGCTATGTGAAGTTACCACCAGGCTATCCATACCTCTACTATGTGAAGTTACCCCCAGGCTATCCATACCTCTGCTATGTGAAGTTACCACCAGGCTATCCATACCTCTACTATGTGAAGTTACCCCCAGGCTATCCATACCTCTACTATGTGAAGTTACCCCCAGGCTATCCATACCTCTGCTATGCTATGTGAAGTTACCACCAGGCTATCCATACCTCTGCTATGCTATGTGAAGTTACCACCAGGCTATCCATACCTCTACTATGCTATGTGAAGTTACCACCAGGCTATCCATACCTCTACTATGTGAAGTTACCCCCAGGCTATCCATACCTCTGCTATGTGAAGTTACCCCCAGGCTATCCATACCTCTACTATGTGAAGTTACCCCCAGGCTATCCATACCTCTACTATGTGAAGTTACCCCCAGGCAATCCATACCTCTGCTATGTGAAGTTACCACCAGGCTATCCATACCTCTGCTATGTGAAGTTACCACCAGGCTATCCATACCTCTACTATGTGAAGTTACCCCCAGGCTATCCATACCTCTGCTATGTGAAGTTACCCCCAGGCTATCCATACCTCTGCTATGCTATGTGAAGTTACCACCAGGCTATCCATACCTCTACTATGTGAAGTTACCCCCAGGCTATCCATACCTCTGCTATGTGAAGTTACCCCCAGGCTATCCATACCTCTACTATGTGAAGTTACCCCCAGGCTATCCATACCTCTGCTATGCTATGTGAAGTTACCACCAGGCTATCCATACCTCTGCTATGCTATGTGAAGTTACCACCAGGCTATCCATACCTCTGCTATGCTATGTGAAGTTACCCCCAGGCAATCCATACCTCTGCTATGTGAAGTTACCACCAGGCTATCCATACCTCTGCTATGCTATGTGAAGTTACCACCAGGCTATCATACCTCTGCTATGTGAAGTTACCACCAGGCTATCCATACCTCTGCTATGCTATGTGAAGTTACCACCAGGCTATCCATACCTCTGCTATGCTATGTGAAGTTACCACCAGGCTATCCATACCTCTGCTATGCTATGTGAAGTTACCCCCAGGCTATCCATACCTCTGCTATGTGAAGTTACCCCCAGGCTATCCATACCTCTGCTATGCTATGTGAAGTTACCACCAGGCTATCATACCTCTGCTATGTGAAGTTACCACCAGGCTATCCATACCTCTACTATGTGAAGTTACCACCAGGCTATCCATACCTCTGCTATGTGAAGTTACCCCCAGGCTACCCATACCTCTACTATGCCATGTTGCTCTTTGGGTGCGGTTTTGCACATCAGAGATGAGCTAATAGGAGAACTGACGGGGCGAAGGCCACTATTTTCTCTGACAGAATTGTGGCACACGCCCCATGTTTTGGAGGATACACAAAGCCTAAGTACCAAGTATGAGTGTGTTACGGTTTTCTATGCTTCCGAGTGACGCAGCGGTCTAAGGCACTCCGTCTCACTGATATAGGCGTCACTACAGACCCTGGTTAGTTTCCAGGCTGTATCACTACCGGGCCGTGATTGGGAGTCCCATAGGGCCGGGGCACAATTGTCCCAGCGTCGTCCGGGTTTGGCCTTGGTAGGCCTTCATTGAAAATAAGAATTTGTGACTTAACTGACTTGCCTAGTTAAATGAAGGTTAAATAAAAAAATCTAATTAAATATAAAAGACCATCATACAGTGCCTTCAGAAAGTATTCAATCAATCAATCCAATGTATTTATAAAGCCCAGCTGATGTCACAAAGTGGTGTACAGAAACCCAGCCTAAAACCCCAAACAGCAAGCAATGCAGGTGTAGAAGCACAGTGGCTAGGAAAAACTCCCTAGAAAAGCCAGAACCTAGGAAAAAAACCTAGAGGAAGCAGGCTCTGAGGGGTGGCCAGTCCTCTTCTGGCTGTGCCGGGTGGAGATTATAACAGAACATGGCCAAGATGTTCAAACGTTCATAGATGACCGGGTCAGATAATAATAATCACAATGGATGTAGTGAATACAACCTTAGGATTAAACCTCAGTTGGCTTTTCATAGCCGATCATTCATAGAGACAGCAGGTGCGGGAGAGAGAGAGAGTCCAAACAGCAGGTCTGGGACAGGTAGCACGTCCAGTGAACAGGTCAGGGTTCCATAGCCAAAGGCAGAACAGTTGAAACTGGGCAGCAGCCTGACCAGGTGGACTGGGGACAGCAAGGAGTCATCATGTCGAGTAGTCCTGAGGCATGGTCCTAGGGCTCAGGTCCTCCGAGAGAAGAGAGAGAGAAAGAGAGAGAGAGAGAGAGAAAAAGAGAGAAAGAGAATTAGAGGGAGCATACTTAAATTCACACAGGACACCGAATAAGACAGGAGAAATACTCCAGATATAACAGACTGACCCTAGCCCCCCGACACGTAAACTATTGTGGCATAAATACTGGAGGCTGAGACAGAAGGGGTCGGGAGACACTGTGGCCCTGTCCGACAATACCCCCAGACAGGGCCAAACAGGCAGGATATAACCCCACCCACTTTGCCAAGGCATAGCCCCAACACTACTAGAGGGATATCTTCAACCACCAACCTCCTACCCTGAGACGAGGCTGAGTATAGCCCACGAAAACCTCCCCCATGGCATGAACCCGAGGGGGGCACCAACCCGAACAGGAAGATCACGCCAGTGACTCAACCCACTCAAGTGACGCACCCCTCCTAGGGATGGCATGGAAGAGCACCAGTAAGCCAGTGACTCAGCCCCCGTAAAAGGGTTAGAGGCAGAGAATCCTAGTGGAGAGAGGGGAACCGGCCAGGTAGAGACAGCAAGGGCGGTTCGTCGCTCCAGTGCCTTTCCGTTCACCTTTACACCCCTGGGCCAGACTACACTCAATCATAGGACCTACTGAAGAGATGAGTCTTCAATAAAGACTTAAAGGTCGAGACCGAGATTGGAGATGCGTAATGTGAATCTGGACGGAGAGATAACAATTTAACCAGACACCTAGGTATTTGTAGTTGTATAAGATATGCATATAAGATATTCTTTGTTGTTTTGAAGTTTCACTGTAATAAATATGTGGAACTCCAGTCATGCTGCGCCTTGATCCACTCATTTATTTGACGGACGTGGCAGAATATCCCACCACTACAGGACCAAGCAGCGTGCCCAGGAGGTAAAGGAGAGTTGGACATGGGAGGAAATACTGGGTGGATGCGAGACCCTTCCTTGGCGGTAGTCGCCAAGGGGTATAGAAGAACATCGACGACGCCCGGACCCACGGCCACAAACAGCCCAAGGTTTTTTTGGGGTGGAGCACAAGGGGCGGTCGGCTGAGCCGAGGAGAGAGCCAGAGACCGTCTGGGAGTCGATGGAGCAATTGGAGGAGGGAGATCGGAGAGAGATGTTGGTTATGAGAGATGTTCTGCAGTGCATTCGCCCTGAAGAGCGTGTCATCAGTCCGGTGCAACCTGTGCCGGCTCCACGCACCAGGTCTCCAGTGCGCCTCCCCAGCCTGGTACGTCCTGTGCCGGCTCCACGCACCAGGCCTCCAGTGCGCCTTCCCAGCCCGGTACGTACTGTGCCGGCTCCCCGCACCAGGTCTCCAGTGTGCCTCCCCAGCCTGGTACGTCCTGTGCCGGCTCCCCGCACTCGCCCTGAAGATCGTGTCATCAGTCCAGTGAAACTTGTTTCCGGCTCCACGCACCAGGCCTCCAGTGCGCCTCCCCAGCCCGGTACGGCCTGTGCCGGCTCGCCCTGAAGAGCTTGTCATCAGTCCGATGAAACATGTGCCAGCTCCACGCACCAGGCCTCCAGTTCGCCTCCCCAGCCCGGTACATCCTGTGCCAGCTCCCCGCACTCGTCCAGTGCGTGTGTACAGTCCGGAGTCTCCAGCGACGGTCTACAGCCCGAACCTCCAGCGACGGTTCAGGATTCAGAGCCTCCAGTGATGGTCCACGGCCCGGAGCTTCCAGTGAAGGTCCACGGCCCGGAGCTTCCAGTAAAGGTCCACGGCCCGGAGCTTCCAGTAAAGGTCCACGGCCCGGAGCTTCCTGCGCCAGTGCCATGGCCGGAGCCTTCCACTGCGCCGATGCCCAGTCCGGGCACGGCGTTCAGCCCGGCTTCATGGCAGGATCTGCGGTCTGAGCGGGTGCTACATCCCGCACCGGAGCCGCCACCGACGCTAGTTGCCCACCTTAACCCTCCCCATCTGGTTTCAGGTTTTCCGGTCGGAGTCCGCACCTTTGGGGGGGGGGGGGGGGGGTACTGTCACGCCCTGACCATAGAGAGCCCTCTGGGTGTTTTAGGTCAGGGCATGACTCACGGGACAAAACTAGATCCAGAGTATGACTGGCAGTGAGTAGGCCCAGAGACATGTTGGACAAAACCCACTGGGTCGATGATGGCTCCGAAAGCCTTTTGGAGTGGGTTTGTGGACTTTTCCATGTGAATATTAAAGTCACCAAAAATGTGAATATTATCTGCCATGACTACAAGGTCCGATAGGAATTCAGGGAACTCAGTAAGGAACGCTGTATAAGGCCCGGGAGGCCTATAAACAGTAGCTATAAAAAGTGACCGATTAGGCTGCATAGATTTCATGACTAGAAGCTCAAAAGACGAAAACGCAGTCATTTTTTTTTTTTGTAAATTGAAATTTGCTATCATAAATGTCAGCAACACCTCCACCTTTGCGGGATGTGTGGGAGATATGGTCACTAGTGTAACCAGGAGGAGAGGCCTCATTTAACACCGTCAATTCATCAGGCTTAAGCCATGCTGACCATGCTGGTCATTTATGAACATTTTAACATCTTGACCATGTTCTGTTATAATCTCCACCCTGGTACAGCCAGAAGAGGACTGGCCACCCCTCATAGTCTGGTTCCTCTCTAGGTTTCTTCCTAGGTTTTGGCCTTTCTAGGGAGTTTTTCCTAGCCACTGTGCTTCTACACCTGCATTGCTTGCTGTTTGGGGTTTTAGGCTGGGTTTCTGTACAGCACTTTGAGATATCAGCTGATCAATCTACACACAACACTCCATAATGACAAACCAAAAACTGTTTTTTAGACATTTTTGCTAATGTATTACAAATACTGAGTACGTCATCATTAGAGTCTTGAGTGTCTACTCCTATCAATTGATGTGGAGCCTTAAGTGTGCTAACTTAAAGTGACCAAACTTAGTCTTAAACTTGAAGTGGTTCAGGATAGATTTGATTTAACAGATGGTGTGTTAAGGTCAATAGCTATGGCTCGGCCATATCCGATAGAGTCATCGTGAAGCGCTAGTAACTACCCCGTGATGCTAACCGCCAGTGACTACCCCGTGATGCTAACCGCTAGTGACTACCCCGTGATGCTAACCGCCAGTGACTACCCCGTGATGCTAACCGCCAGTGACTACCCCGTGATGCTAACCGCTAGTGACTACCCTGTGATGCTAACCGCTAGTGACTACCCCGTGATGCTAACCGCTAGTGACTACCCCGTGATGCTAACCGCTAGTGACTACCCCGTGATGCTAACCGCCAGTGACTACCCCGTGATGCTAAACACTAGTGACTACCCCGTGATGCTAACCGCCAGTGACTACCCCGTGATGCTAACCGCCAGTGACTACCCAGTGATGCTAACCGCTAGTGACTACCCCGTGATGCTAACCGCCAGTGACTACCCCGTGATGCTAAACACTAGTGACTACCCCGTGATGCTAACCGCTAGTGACTACCCCGTGATGCTAACCGCCAGTGACTACCCCGTGATGCTAAACACTAGTGACTACCCCGTGATGCTAACCGCCAGTGACTACCCCGTGATGCTAACCGCCAGTGACTACCCCGTGAAGCTAACCGCTAGTGACTACCCCGTGATGCTAACCGCCAGTGACTACCCCGTGATGCTAACCGCCAGTGACTACCCCGTGATGCTAAACGCCAGTGACTACCCCGTGATGCTAACCGCCAGTGACTACCCCGTGATGCTAACCGCCAGTGACTACCCCGTGATGCTAACCGCTAGTGACTACCCCGTGATGCTAACCGCCAGTGACTACCCCGTGATGCTAACCGCTAGTGACTACCCCGTGATGCTAAACGCTAGTGACTACCCCGTGATGCTAACCGCCAGTGACTACCCCGTGATGCTCACTGCTAGTGACTACCCCGTGATGCTAACCGCCAGTGACTACCCCGTGATGCTAACCGCCAGTGACTACCCCGTGATGCTAACCGCTAGTGACTACCCCGTGATGCTAACCGCTAGTGACTACCCCGTGATGCTAACCGCTAGTGACTACCCCGTGATGCTAACCGCTAGTGACTACCCCGTGATGCTAACCGCCAGTGACTACCCCGTGATGCTAAACGCCAGTGACTACCCCGTGATGCTAACCGCCAGTGACTACCCCGTGATGCTAACCGCTAGTGACTACCCCGTGATGCTAACCGCCAGTGACTACCCCGTGATGCTAACCGCTAGTGACTACCCCGTGATGCTAACCGCCAGTGACTACCCCGTGGTGCTAAACACTAGTGACTACCCCGGGATGCTAACCGCCAGTGACTACCCCGTGATGCTAACCGCCAGTGACTACCCCGTGATGCTAACCGCCAGTGACTACCCCGTGAAGCTAACCGCTAGTGACTACCCCGTGATGCTAACCGCCAGTGACTACCCCGTGATGCTAACCGCTAGTGACTACCCCGTGATGCTAACCGCCAGTGACTACCCCGTGATGCTAACCGCCAGTGACTACCCCGTGATGATAACCGCTAGTGACTACCCTGTGATGCTAACCGCTAGTGACTACCCCGTGATGCTAACCGCCAGTGACTACCCCGTGATGCTAACCGCTAGGGACTACCCCGTGATGCTAACCGCTAGTGACTACCCCGTGATGCTAACCGCTAGTGACTACCCCGTGATGCTAACCGCTAGTGACTACCCCGTGATGCTAACCGCTAGTGACTACCCCGTGATGCTAACCGCCAGTGACTACCCCGTGATGCCAACCGCTAGTGACTACCCTGTGATGCTAAACGCTAGTTACTACGTGTGTGTGTGTGGAAGCCGTGGCTGAGAGGGCACAGAGAGACAGCCCCACATTTGTGGGCAGGTGAACTCATGGGTTACACTCACAGAGCTGATTAACACAGTGGCTGTGTGTACGTGCGCATTGTGACTGCCAGATGTAACTAAGGAGTTTTTCTGCCCTGCTATATAAACCATATTATTTCTATTATACTAGAACACAGCCTATCTTTTCTATGAGGAGGCCTCAGGGTGACCTCTACTTATTGTCAGTTAGTTCTCTTCCCCATTAGAGGAGTGCAGGGCTCATCCCAGTCCTTCAAAGTCCTTCTTTCAGGGAAGGAGAGGAGTAGATGTCACAGTGCTCCTTCACCCCACCAGGAGAAAACACTGGCCCTATTCAGTGTTTTACATCTCTTAGTCTCTTCCACCCAGGCAATTAATTCTGTGCACCTGAATGTGTGTAACGCAAGCACACGTCAGAACGCATCCACACACACGCCCTTGTCAGTCATCACTTCTTTTGAACGTTACAGCATGCCGCCACAGGGCAAAACTCCAGAAAAGCACCTGCTCGTATGTGTGTGTGTGAGAACTAGCGCTGTGTGATCTTTTGCGCCCGAACAGGAAACACTGGCAGGGCAATGTAGCCAAAACAAACACACACACACACACACACACACACACCCAAACCTACCATCTGGAGAAGGCCGGCACCTGCTACCAAAGGAATGTGATGTCATTCTCCTGAAAGAAAGCCACACGTGGTTTAGATGGTAGTTAGAGGTATCCACTGAAATATTCTCAAACAGTTGGTAGGTAGTTATAAACTGAAAGATTCTAAAACGGTTGGCAGTTAGAGGTATCCACTGAAAGATTCTAAAACGCTTGGTAGTTAGAGGTATCCACTGAAAGATTCTAAAACGGTTGGCAGTTAGAGGTATCCACTGAAAGATTCTAAAACGGTTGGCAGTTAGAGGTATCCACTGAAAGATTCTAAAACGCTTGGCAGTTAGAGGTATCCACTGAAAGATTCTAAAACGCTTGGCAGTTAGAGGTATCCACTGAAAGATTCTAAAACGCTTGGCAGTTAGAGGTATCCACTGAAAGGTTGTAAAACAGTTGGTAGTTAGAGGTATCCACTGAAAGATTGTAAAACAGTTGGTAGTTAGAGGTATCCACTGAAAGATTCTAAAACAGTTGGTAGTTAGAGGTATCCACTGAAAGATTCTAAAGATTATGAATAGGTAATAATGGCGCTGAAGGAGATGGCTGCCGTTAGACATATTATTAACTCTGTTTTTCACAAGCGTAGCAGGCTGTGAATTCTGCAAACAATTTTTCTTGCATGACAATCTACACTGCTTAAAAAAATAAAGGGAACACTTAAACAACACAATGTAACTCCAAGTCAATCACACTTCTGTGAAATCAAACTGTCCACTTAGGAAGCAACACTGATTGACAATAAATTCCACATGCTGTTGTGCAAATGGAATAGACAACAGGTGGAAATTATAGGCATTTAGCAAGACACCTCCAATAAAGGAGTGGTTCTGCAGGTGGGGACCACAGACCACTTCTCAGTTCCTATGCTTCCTGGCTGATGTTTTGGTCACTTTTGAATGCTGGCGGTGCTTTCACTCTAGTGGTAGCATGAGACAGAGTCTACAACCCACACAAGTGGCTCAGGTAGTGCAGCTCATCCAGGATGGCACATCAATGCGAGATGTGGCAAGAAGGTTTGCTGTGTCTGTCAGCGTAGTGTCCAGAGCATGGAGGCGCTACCAGGAGACAGACCAGTACATCAGGAGACGTGGAGGAGGCCGTAGGAGAGCAACAACCTAGCAGCAGGACCGCTACCTCCGCCTTTGTGCAAGGAGGAGAAGGAGGAGCACTGCCAGAGCCCTGCAAAATTATCTCCAGCAGGCCACAAATGTGCATGTGTCTGCTCAAATGGTCAGAAACAGACTCCATGAGGGTGGTATGAGGGCCCAACGTCCAAGGGTGGGGGTTGTGCTTACAGCCCAACACCGTGCAGGACGTTTGGCATTTGCCAGAGAACACCAAGATTGGCAAATTCGCCACTGGCGCCCTGTGCTCTTCACAGATGAAAGCAGGTTCACACTGAGCACATGTAACAGTCTGGAGACGCCGTGGAGAACGTTCTGCTACCTGCAACATCCTCCAGCATGACCGGTTTGGTGGTGGGTCAGTCATGGTGTGGGGTGGCATTTCTTTGGGGGGCCGCACAGCCCTCCATGTGGTCGCCAGAGGTAGCCTGACTGCAATTAGGTACCGAGATGAGATCCTCAGACCCCTTGTGAGACCATATGTTGGTGTGGTTGGCCCTGGGTTCCTCCTAATGCAAAAGACAATGCTAGACCTCATGTGGCTGGAGTGTGTCAGCAGTTCCTGTAAGAGGAAGGCATTGATGCTATGGACTGGCCCGCCCAATCCCCAGACCTGAATCCAATTGAGCACATCTGGGACATCATGTCTCGCTCCATCCACCAATGCCACGTTGCACTACAGACTGTCCAGGAGTTGGCGGATGCTTTAGTCCAGGTCTGGGAGGAGATCCCTCAGGAGACCATCCGCCACCTCATTAGGAGCATGCCCAGGCGTTGTAGGGAGGTCATACAGGCACGTGGAGGCCACACACACTACTGAGCTTAATTTTATCACATCTTATCTCTATATTGAATATACAGTTGAAGTCGGAAGTTTATATACACCTTAGCCAAGTATATTTAAACTCAGTTTTTCACAATTCCTGATATTTAATGTGAAATGTCAGAATAATACTAGAGAGAATTATTTATTTCAGCTGTTATTTCTTTCATCACATTCCCAGTGGGTCAGACGTTTACATACACTCAATTAGTATTTGGTAGCATTGCCTTGAAATTGTTTAACTTGGGTCAAACGTTTCGGCTAGCCTTCCACAAGCTTCCCACAATAAGTTGGGTAAATTTTGGCCCATTCCTCCTGACAGAGCTGGTGTAACTGAGTCAGGTTTGTAGGCCTCCTTTCTCGCGCACGCTTTGTCAGTTCTGACCACAAATCTTCTATAGGATTGAGGTCAGGGCTTTGTGATGGCCACTCCATTACCTTGACTTTGTTGTCCTTAAGCCATATTGCCACAAATTTGGAAGTATGCTTGGGGTCATTGTCCATTTGAAAGACCCACTTGCGACCGAGCTTTAACTTCCTGACTGATGTCTTGAGATGTTGCTGCAATATATCCACATAATTTTCCTCCCTCATGATGACATCTATTTTGTGAAGTGCAGCAACCCTCCTGCAGCAAGACACCCCCACAACATAATGCTGCCACCCTGTGCTTCACGATTGGGATGGTGTTCTTTGGCTTGCAAGCCTCCCCCTTTTTCCTCCAAACATATGGATGGTCGTTATGGTCAAACAGTTCTATTTTTGTTTCATCAGACCAGAAGACATTTCTCCAAAAAGTACGATCTTTGTCCCCTTGTGCAGTTGCAAACAATAGTCTGGTTTTTTTATGGCGGTTTTGGAGCAGTGGCTTCTTCCTAGCTGAGCGGCCTTTCAGGTTATGTCGATATTGGACTCGTTTTACTGTGGATATAGACACTTTTGTACCTGTTTCCTCCAGCATCTTCACAAGGTCCTTTGCTGTTGTTCAGCGATTGAGATTTGTATTTTCACTGAATCTCCGTTTGGGTATTGGTTAGACTACAATTAGGGTGTGAAAATGACCCTTAGCCATATTTTCCGTTCCATCCTAACGGAAACCCTGAGGGTTTCATTTTTTGCTTTTCTTGGAATAGAAACACCATAATATTAATCAAATTAATTAAGCTACATTTCTTAATCAATCCCATATACTATGTTCTTACATCAAAAAATAACATCTCTAGTAATGCCAATATTGAAGTCTATCAAATGCTTCTCAAAGCTGCGCTCTGGTGGTCAAACTAGCACTAACTCGCTTTAATGGTGAAAATGGCTGACAATTAAATAACGTGCCGTAGAATTCTGCAGCAGCCCGCAAGGTGTGCTGCAGTATAACGCAATTTTTATAGGAGGAACCAGTGTACAAAGGGAAGCACAGCCACGAGCTGCCCAGTGACACGAGCCTACCAGACGAGCTAAATTACTTCTATGCTCGCTTCGAGGCAAGTTACACTGAAACATGCATGAGAGCACCAGCTGTTCCGGATGACTGTGTGATCACACTCTCTGTAGCCGATGTGAGTAAGACCTTTAAACAGGTCAACATTCACAAGGCCGCAGGGCCAGACAGATTACCAGAATGCATTTC
Organism: Oncorhynchus clarkii lewisi; assembly: GCF_045791955.1. NCBI lineage: Eukaryota > Metazoa > Chordata > Actinopteri > Salmoniformes > Salmonidae > Oncorhynchus > Oncorhynchus clarkii. Next base: position 33,270 of record NW_027258308.1, on the reverse strand, counting down.
TTAAATCATAAAGCATTGTTGGTTAAGGGCTTGTAATTAAGCATTTATGTTTAAATGAGCCTTCTGATCTGTTTAATTGTAGCACAGTTCAGACTAATGACTTTGAACCTGGAAGGCTTTAATTTGAAGAGAACTCCCAAGTCAGACTAACCTCTAACAACTTGGGCTTCATATTTTTTTCTAGTTCTTTCTCACCCGCCCTCTATCTCTCTCTCTATCTCTGTCTCTCTCTCTCTCTCTCTCTCTCTCTCTCTCTCTCTCTCTCTCTCTCTCTCTCTCTCTCTCTCTCTCTCTCTCTCTCAAATAAGGCTGTGTGAGTGAGTGCGTGTGTGCGTGTTTCGTTGCATATGTTTGTGTATTAGCTGATGTCATCAATGTAATGTGGTGTTAGGGATGAGACATGTAGACACTCTGACACTGGGACAGACATGTAGACACTGGGACAGACATGTAGACACTCTGACACTGGGACAGACATGTAGACACTGGGACAGACATGTAGACACTCTGACACTGGGACAGACATGTAGACACTGGGACAGACATGTAGACACTGGGACAGACATGTAGACACTGGGACAGACATGTAGACACTGGGACAGACATGTAGACACTCTGACACAGGGACAGACATGTGGACACTGGGACAGACATGTAGACACTGGGACAGACATGTAGACACTGGGACAGACATGTAGACACTGGGACAGACATGTAGACACTCTGACACTGGGACAGACATGTAGACACTGGGACAGACATGTAGACACTCTGACACTGGGACGGACATGTAGACACTGGGACAGACATGTAGACACTCTGACACTGGGACAGACATGTAGACACTGGGACAGACATGTAGACACTGACACTGGGACAGACATGTAGACACTGGGACAGACATGTACACACTCTGACACTGGGACAGACATGTAGACACTGGGACAGACATGTAGACACTGGGACAGACATGTAGACACTGGGACAGACATGTAGACACTGGGACAGACATGTAGACACTGGGACAGACATGCACTTGCGGACGAGCACACACATACCACAACGCTAATGAGGCAGAAAATGTTCTTAGTGTTTACAACCTGTGTGTGTGTGTGTGTGTGTGTGTGTGTGTGTGTGTGTGAGCGTTAGAGCCTAACAGTACTTATTGTGGGTGTGTTCCCTCCACTGGTTTGTCCCAAGTCAGACATGAGTAATATGTTTCTCTGGCTTTATACAATGCACTTCCACCCAAGAGATTGGAGTCTACATAACCATACGTATCTATGATGCATTATAAAGTAAATCAACACAGTATTTTTATTGAAAACCTGTTTTCCTCATATTGTGTCTGAATGTGTGTGTGTTTGTTTGATATCGACTACACTGCAGTCGAACTGCGCAGAATCACCGAAATACAAATCACCTTGCAATAAAAATAGATACTCTTATTAATGTGATCAAGATTAGCAATTCTGCTCCTTGCCTTGCTCAAACTGACCCCCTCAAAACACACTGAACATCTGGTGCAGGTTGTAAAACTGTCCCGGCACGGTTCCCTAAGCTCTACAGTCAGAGTGGTTTCCTGTCCACTGTCAGAGTGGTTTCCTGTCCACGGTCAGAGTGGCTTCCTGCCTACAGTCAGAGTGGCTTCCTGTCTACAGTCTGAGTGTTTTCCTGTGAGTCAGAGTGGCTTCCTGTCTACAGTCAGTGGCTTCCTGTCTACAGTCAGTGGCTTCCTGTCTACCTGTCAGAGTGGCTTCCTGTCTACAGTCAGAGTGGCTTCCTGTCTTCAGTCTGAGTGTTTTCCTGTGAGGTAGAGTGGCTTCCTGTCTACAGTCAGAATGGTTTCCTGTCTACAGTCAGAGTGGTTTCCTGTGAGGTAGAGTGGCAGAGGGTGGTTAGGACTCTGAACCACAGGGGTTTTCACCTCTCAGCTTGAGGGGCGTGAGTCACTCCCAATCCCCCAGCAGGCCCCCAGCTTTGACCTGGATACCCACAGAGGCATAAACTATCAGGCTCAACAAACTGGCAGGCTTTTACATGTGGAGGCAGCCAACATCGATCATTTTAGGGACTTGCAGCTTCATTCAAACAGTGGGTGTTATGAATGGGTGGTTACGGTGCATTGGCGGCATTTGTCAAGCCGGTAGGTCACCTGTCACTGTTTTCCAAGGACGTTCGATGTGGAAACGAGGCTAGGAGAAGAAGAGTATGGGCAGAATGAGTTGGAACCAATAGCACCTAGCTAGCAAATGATTCTAGCCAGGACAGGGCTTGACGTTAGCCGCAGTTAGGCACTGAAGGTACACTAGCGTTAGCCGCAGTCTAGTAATGGACAGGCTAATTAGCGAGTCAGAATCCATCCTGCTCTCCCTGTCCCCTCGACGCTACTCACCGACACCCCTTACACCAGAGCCACCGCAGTGCGCTCAGAGGGTGTGAAATTGTGCTCTTTCTGCAGCGGCAGTCATGCTAACAGGCTAACACCAAGTGACAGCGTGGAACAGCCCTCGGGGCTTCAATGACTGAGCTAATGTAGTGCTGGCTAGTAGAGCACTGCCGTTACACAGACACATGTACGCTGAGTGTACAAAACATTAGCCCTCAGAACAGCCACAATTCGTCGGGGCATGGACTCTACCATGTGTTGAAACGGTTCCATAGGGCTGCTGGCCCATTTGGACTGCAATGCTTCCCATAGTTGTGTCAAGTTGGCTGGATGACCTTTGAGTGGTGGATCATTCTTGATACACACAGGACACTTTTGACCGTGAAAAACCCAGCAGCGTTGCAGTTCTTGACACAAACCGGTGCGCCTGGCACCTACTACCCAGTTCAAAGGAACTTCAATCTTGTGTCTTGCCCATTCACCCTCTGAATGGCACACATACACAATCCATGTCTCAATTGTCTCAAGGCTTATAAATCCTTCTTTAACCTGTCTCCTCCCCTTCATCTACACTGATTGAAATGGATTTAACAAGTGACATCAATAAGGGATCATAGCTTTCACCTGGTCAGTCTGTTATGCGGCAGGTATCCTAGTGGTTAGAGCATTGGGCCAGTAATCGAAAGTTTGCTGGATCGAAACCCCCGAGCTGACAAGGTAAAAATCAGTTGTTCTGCTCCTGAACAAGACAGTTAACCCACTGTTCCCCTGATCAAGGCAGTTAACCCACTGTTCCCCTGAACAAGGCAGTTAACCCACTGTTCCCCTGAACAAGGCAGTTAACCCACTGTTCCCCTGAACAAGGCAGTTAACCCACTGTTCCCCTGAACAAGGCAGTTAACCCACTGTTCCCCTGAACAAGGCAGTTAACCCACTGTTCCAGTGAACAAGGCAGTTAACCAACTGTTCCCCTGAACAATGCAGTTAACCCACTGTTCCCCTGAACAAGGCAGTTAACCCACTGTTCCCCTGAACAAGGCAGTTAACCCACTGTTCCCCGGAGTAAAGCAGTTAACCCACTGTTCCCCTGAACAGGCAGTTAACCCACTGTTCCCCTGAACAAGGCAGTTAACCCACTGTTCCCCTGAACAAGGCAGTTAACCCACTGTTCCCCTGAACAAGGCAGTTAACCCACTGTTCCCCTGAACAATGCAGTTAACCCACTGTTCCCCTGAACAAGGCAGTTAACCCACTGTTCCCCTGAACAAGGCAGTTAACCCACTGTTCCCCTGAACAAGGCAGTTAACCCACTGTTCCCCTGAACAAGGCAGTTATAACCCACTGTTCCCCTGAACAAGGCAGTTAACCCACTGTTCCCCTGAACAAGGCAGTTAACCAACTGTTCCCCTGAACAATGCAGTTAACCCACTGTTCCCCTGAACAAGGCAGTTAACCCACTGTTCCCCTGAACAAGGCAGTTAACCCACTGTTCCCCGGAGTAAAGCAGTTAACCCACTGTTCCCCTGAACAGGCAGTTAACCCACTGTTCCCCTGAACAAGGCAGTTAACCCACTGTTCCCCTGAACAAGGCAGTTAACCCACTGTTCCCCTGAACAAGGCAGTTAACCCACTGTTCCCCTGAACAATGCAGTTAACCCACTGTTCCCCTGAACAATGCAGTTAACCCACTGTTCCCCTGAACAAGGCAGTTAACCCACTGTTCCCCTGAACAAGGCAGTTAACCCACTGTTCCCCTGAACAAGGCAGTTAACCCACTGTTCCCCTGAACAAGGCAGTTAACCCACTGTTCCCCTGAACAAGGCAGTTAACCCACTGTTCCCCTGAACAATGCAGTTAACCCACTGTTCCCCTGAACAAGGCAGTTAACCCACTGTTCCCCTGAACAAGGCAGTTAACCCACTGTTCCCCTGAACAAGGCAGTTAACCCACTGTTCCCCTGAACAAGGCAGTTAACCCACTGTTCCCCTGAACAAGGCAGTTAACCCACTGTTCCCCGGAGTAAAGCAGTTAACCCACTGTTCCCCTGAACAGGCAGTTAACCCACTGTTCCCCTGAACAAGGCAGTTAACCCACTGTTCCCCTGAACAAGGCAGTTAACCCACTGTTCCCCTGAACAAGGCAGTTAACCCACTGTTCCCCTGAACAAGGCAGTTAACCCACTGTTCCCCTGAACAAGGCAGTTAACCCACTGTTCCCCTGAACAAGGCAGTTAACCCACTGTTCCCCTGAACAAGGCAGTTAACCCACTGTTCCCCTGAACAAGGCAGTTAACCCACTGTTCCCCTGAACAAGGCAGTTAACCCACTGTTCCCCTGAACAATGCAGTTAACCCACTGTTCCCCTGAACAAGGCAGTTAACCCACTGTTCCCCTGAACAAGGCAGTTAACCCACTGTTCCCCTGAACAAGGCAGTTAACCCACTGTTCCCCTGAACAAGGCAGTTAACCCACTGTTCCCCTGAACAAGGCAGTTAACCCACTGTTCCCCTGACGAAGGCAGTTAACCCACTGTTCCTCTGAACAAGGCAGTGAACCCACTGTTTCCCTGAACAAGGCAGTTATAACCCACTGTTCCCCTGAACAAGGCAGTTAACCCACTGTTCCCCTGAACAAGGCAGTTAACCAACTGTTCCCCTGAACAATGCAGTTAACCCACTGTTCCCCTGAACAAGGCAGTTAACCCACTGTTCCCCTGAACAAGGCAGTTAACCCACTGTTCCCCAGAGTAAAGCAGTTAACCCACTGTTCCCCTGAGCAGGCAGTTAACCCACTGTTCCCCTGAACAAGGCAGTTAACCCACTGTTCCCCTGAACAAGGCAGTTACCCCACTGTTCCCCTGAACAAGGCAGTTAACCCACTGTTCCTCTGAACAAGGCAGTGAACCCACTGTTCCCCTGAACAAGGCAGTTATAACCCACTGTTCCCCTGAACAAGGCAGTTAACCCACTGTTCCCCTGAACAAGGCAGTTAACCCACTGTTCCCTGAACAATGCAGTTAACCCACTGTTCCCCTGAACAAGGCAGTTAACCCACTGTTCCCCTGAACAAGGCAGTTAACCCACTGTTCCCCTGAACAAGGCAGTTAACCCACTGTTCCCCTGGCGCCGTAAGACGTGGATATCAATTAAGGCAGCCCCCCCCCCCCCACCCTCCCACCTCTCTGATTCAGAAGGGTTGAGTTAAATGTGGAAGACTCACCTCTCTGATTCAGAAGGGTTGAGTTAAATGTGGAAGACACATTTCAGTTGAAGGCATTTAGTTGTACAACTGACCAGGTATCCCACTTTGCCTTTCATGGAAAGAGCAGGTGTCCTTAATGTTTGGTATTACTCAGTGTACATGCACACGCTGTTGACCCCAGGATTTAGTCCTTTAGCCTACCATATGAACTTCCTGCTATGAGAGAGCTAGCTGTCTGACTCCCTGTTTGTTTCTCTCTGTCTGTCTGTCTGTCTGTCTGTCTGTCTGTCTGTCTGTCTGTCTGTCTGTCTGTCTGTCTGTGTCTGTGTCTGTGTCTGTGTCTGTGTCTGTGTCTGTAGTTTAGTTTAGTTTAAGAGCTTTATTGGCATGGGTAACATATGTTAACATTGCCAAAGCAGTGAAGTAGATAATATACAAAAGTGTTTGTTCTTCACTGGTGGCCCTTTTCTGCTGTGATGGCACACTGGTATTTCACCCAGTAGATATGGGAGTTTATCAAAATTGGATTTGTTATCGAATTCTTTGTGGGTCTGTGCAATCTGAGGGAAATATGTGTCTCTAATATGATCTAATAAGTTTTTTCTTTGTTATAGAGCCAAAAAGATTGGAGAAGTGGTTTATCCATTTTGGATACTGTAGATAACTCTTTGTGTTGTTGTTTGTTCAGAGTTTTCCAATTGTCCCAGAAGTGGTTAGATTCTATGGATTCTTCAATTACATTGAGCTGATTTCTGACGTGCTGTTCCTTCTTCTTCCGTAGTGTATTTCTGTATTGTTTTAGTGATTCACCATAGTGAAGGCGTAGACTCAGGTTTTCTGGGTCTCTATGTTTTTGGTTGGACAGGTTTCTCCATTTCTTTCTTAGGTTTTTGCATTCTTCATCAAACCATAGCATCAAATCAAATCAAATCAAATGTATTTATATAGCCCTTCGTACATCAGCTGATATCTCAAAGTGCTGTACAGAAACCCAGCCTAAAACCCCAAACAGCAAGCAATGCAGGTGTAGAAGCACGGTGGCTAGGAAAAACTCCCTAGAAAGGCCAAAACCTAGGAAGAAACCTAGAGAGGAACCAGGCTATGTGGGGTGGCCAGTCCTCTTCTGGCTGTGCCGGGTGGAGATTATAACAAAACATGGTCAAGATGTTCAATGTAAATGTAAATGACCAGCATGGTCGAATAATAATAAGGCAGAATAGTTGAAACTGGAGCAGCAGCACAGTCAGGTGGACTGGGGACAGCAAGGAGTCATCATGTCAGGTATTCCTGCATTTGTTGTTGCATAATAGTTTTTGGGTAGATTTCCACATTCCTTTCCTTAAGCATTTGTTAAAATGTTTCAGTTCCTTTGGCTTTGATGCCTCATGGTTGACCATAGCTCTGTTCAAGTAAGAGTGTTATTTTGCTGTGGTCTGATAGGGGTGTCAGTGGACGGACTGTGAACGCTCTAAGAGACTCTGGGTTGAGGTCAGTGATAAAGTAGTCTACAGTACTACTACCAAGAGATGAGCTATAGGTGTACCTACCAAAAGAGTCCCCTCAAGCCTACCATTGACTATATACACTACCGTTCAGATATTTGGGGTCATTTAGAAATATCCTTGTTTTTGAAAGAAAAGCAACAAAAAATGTGTCCATTAAAATAACATCAAATTGATCAGAAATACAGTGTAGACATTGATAATGTTGTAAATTACTATTGTGGCTGGAAATGGAGGATTTTTAATGGAATATCTACATAGGCGTACAGAGGCCCATTATCAGCAACCATCACTCCTGTGTTCCAATGGCACGTTGTGTTAGCTAATCCAAGTGTATCATTTTAAAAGGCTAATTGGTCATTAGAAAACCCTTTTGCAGTTATGTTAGCACAGCTGAAAACTGTTGTTCTGAGGCAGAGTTCCTCTGTCCAGTGTCTGTGTTCTTTTGCCCATCTTAATCTTTTATTTTTATTGGCCAGTCTGAGAGATGGCTTTTTCTTTGCAACTCTGCCTAGAAGGCCAGCATCCCGGAGTCGTCTCTTCGCTGTTGACGTTGAGACTGGTGTTTTGTGGGTACTATTTAATGAAGCTCTCATCGTTAATGTATGGGGATTATATTGGGGGGGATATAGGTAGCACACATGATAACCTTTTTCTCTGTTGAGGTCATTTCTGAATTAATTTCTAGCCAAACGTAAAATGTTCCTGTTTTGATGAATTTAATGGAGTGAGTTAGGTCTGCTCTATACCAAGTTAGCATACCCCCTGAGTCCCTCCCCTGTTTCACACCTGGTAGTTTGGTGGATGGGACTACCAGCTCTCTGTAACCTAGAGGGCAACCAGTGGGTCTGTCTCCTCTATACCTGCTGCCTTGTAGAGGTGGACCTGGTCATAGAGGCTGTTCAAGTCCAGGGTGGAGTGGTGGGCCAGGTAAACATTTGGTTTTGAGGAACAGTCACTCTGCGTTTACCTGCTGTATGGTAGTCTTTTCGTGGTAGCAGGATGGAGATAACCACTTGTGCGTTGGGAAAGTAGATCAATCACTCCCTTCAGTGCTGCCACCCTTACCTGCTGTGTTCTCAGGTGGTTTGTGCCTGTGTGTATTATTATGTGGCTGGGTGAACCTAGTTGGTCCTCAGACAGAAGGTCTAGGTTGTGCTGGGTGGGTGAACCTAGTTGGTCCTCAGACAGAAGGTCTAGGGTGTGCTGGGTGGGTGAACCTAGTTGGTCCTCAGATAGATGGTCTAGGGTGTGCTGGGGGTATTATTATGTAGCTGGGTAGTTGGTCCGCAGATAGAAGGTCTAGGGTGCGGGGTATATTATTATGAGGCTGGGTAGTTGGTCCTCAGACAGAAGGTCTAGGGTGTGCTGGGTATATTATTATGTACCTGGGTAGTTGGTCCTCAGATAGAAGGTCTAGGGTGCGGGGTATATTATTATGAGGCTGGGTAGTTGGTCCTCACATAGAAGGTCTAGGGTGCGGGGTATATTATTATGTGGCTGGGTAGTTGGTCCTCAGACAGAAGGTCTAGGGTGTGCTGGGTGGGTGAACCTAGTTGGTCCTCAGACAGAAGGTCTAGGGTGTGCTGGGTATATTATTATGTGGCTGGGTGAACCTAGTTGGTCCTCAGACAGAAGGTCTAGGGTGTGCTGGGGATATTATTATGTGGCTGGGTGAACCTAGTTGGTCCTCAGACAGAAGGTCTGGGGCGCTGGGTGTATTATTATGTGGCTGGGTAGTTGGTCCTCAGATTGAAGGTCTAGGGTGCGCTGGGGATATTATTATGTGGCTGGGTAGTTGGTCCTCAGATAGAAGGTCTAGGGCGTGCTGGGTGGGTGAACCTAGTTGGTCCTCAGACAGAAGGTCTAGGGTGTGCTGGGTGTATTATTATGTGGCTGGGTGTTGTTGTGCTGGACTGTTGTCTGGGAGAGGGGGGGGGGGGGGGGAGGGTGAGAGGGGGGGAGGGATCGGGGGGGAGGGGGGGGGGGAGGATGAGAGGTAGGGAGGGAGGGAGCGTGAGAGGGAGGGAGGGGGAGAGGGAGGGTGAGATGTAGGGAGGGAGCGTGAGAGGTAGGGAGGGAGCGAGGCTGAGAGGGAGGGAGGGTGGAAGGGAGCAGAGTATCTGAGTGGAGTGGAGCGGAGCTGGAGTGGAGCGATCCCAATTTGACTGGAGCACAGAGCGAGATTCCCGAAGGCTGGAGCGTCTGCCTTCTAGCCCATGAGCTCTCACTTCACCAGCTCAGGGCGCGCCCGGCCCAGCATGCATTTCTAGTCTACTTGTGTGCTGCTATAGCCCCTTTCTTTAGCAACTGTCATGGAGTTCACTAAATATTTTCATTAAGAATCTGATAAAACACACAGGTGCTAAATCAAGGTGACTTACAAAGATGAGGACCAATAGCAAGAGAGGGAGAGAAGTGATGTCGTGTCCACAACTAAAGAATCATTGTGGATTCTGAAAAGATACTGTACGTGTCCCAAAAGCATGACGGGGTGTACTTACTATGTGATAAAAGAAAGGAATGAGGTGGGTAGCTAAATAAGTGTGTCATTGTAGCAAAAAATATGATCTCTTAAAAATGTCCTTCATTTTTGTTATATTATCTATACAATAGGCCATAATTGATTTTGGCCCAGTAGGCCTGGCATATTCCAACATTCAATTTTGATTGGGTTATTCAGCCTAAAAACCTACCTTTAGAAAAACAGATAGCAGAGCCATACATAATGGGTATTAGGATCTGTGATGAATGATGATTGACTCTGTGTACAGTGTACTGTACTCCCTGACTCAGTGTACTGTACTCCCTGACTCAGTGTACTGTACTCCCTGACTCAGTGTACTGTACTCCCTGACTCTGTGTACTGTACTCCCTGACTCTGTGTACTGTACTCCCTGACTCTGAGACCTGTACTCCCTGACTCTGAGACCTGTACTCCCTGACTCTGAGACCTGTACTCCCTGACTGTTGAGACCTGGCCAACAGAAATACGGACCTGTTAGGAGCTCTCACACTGTGCAGCGGGGTTGGGTGTTTGTATTGATAACCGTGTGTGTGTGTGTGTGTGTGTGTGTGTGTGTACTGACACATAGTACAGTATATATAGTGTACCTGGTGACCCCAGATATAGAGTTGTGATGTGTGTATTCCCTCTGTGCGTTCGCTCTGTGTGTTCCGCTCCGTACACTACTGGGTCCGAACACTAGTGGCTCCTCCGTACACTAGTGGCTCCTCCGTACACTAGTGGCTCCTCCGTACACTAGTGGCTCCTGCGTACACTAGTGGCTCCTCCGTACACTAGTGGCTCCTCCGTACACTAGTGGCTCCTCCGTACACTAGTGGCTCCGTACACTTGTGGCTCCGTACACTAGTGGCTCCGAACACTAGTGGCTCCGAACACTAGTGGCTCCGTACACTAGTGGCTCCGAACACTAGTGGCTCCGTACACTAGTGGCTCCGTACACTAGTGGCTCAGATGGAATCATTTATGTACCAATGTTTTGACAGGAAGTGGTCTTCATCAGGGTTCTGTTAGTTCAACCTTTTTCATGACGTTACAGCTCAGTGGTGTGTTTTTATGCATTCATTGTAATTGTAATAATTCATTGATTTATTTAGCTTTTTTTGATAGCCTTTTACCTTACTTTTGAAATTATTGTATTTCCTCACTTGTACAACGATTTTTAAATAAACCTAAATGTATCTCCTCTTCTCTCCAGGCATTTGGGAACGCCAAGACGGCTCACAACGACAACTCCAGCCGTTTTGGGAAGTTCATCCAGGTCAACTACCAGGAGAGTGGCACCGTCCGAGGGTGAGAGAGACCGCTACACCTCCTTTATCCGTCTGGATCTCCTTTCCTCTTTCATTCCTCTCTGTTTCTCTGCTGTGTGTCTTTCCCTCTGTCTCTCTCCCTCTGTGTGTCTGTTTCCCTCTGTGTGTCTGTTTCCCTCTGTGTCTCTCTCTCCCTCTGTGTCTCTCTCTCTGTGTCTCTCCCTCCCTCTGAGTCTCTCTCTCCCTCTGTCTCTCTCCCCCTCTGTGTCTCTCTCTCCCTCTGTGTCTCTCTTTCCCTCTGTGTCTCTGTTTCCCTCTGTGTCTCTGTTTCCCTCTGTTCATCTGTTTCCCTCTGTGTCTCTGTTTCCATCTGTGTCTCTGTTTGAAACTCTGTAGAAAGTGTCTCTTGTCTAAAGTCATTCCTGTGTTGACAGAGCGTATGTGGAGAAGTACCTACTGGAGAAGTCACGCCTGGTCTACCAGGAGCACAATGAAAGGTGAGGGAGAATTAGAAAACTGTTTTCTGTCTTGGTAGAGCAGTGCCAGGATAGTGGGTTAGATTCCCGAGACCACCCATATGGAGAGAGAAATGATTCACGCATGACTGTAAGTCGCTTTGGTTCGAATCCAGGCTGTATCTCACCCGGCCGTGATTGGGAGTCCTATAGGGCCCGGCGCACAATTGGCCCAGTGTTGTCCGGGTTTGGCCGTGGGGTAGGCCGTTATTGTAAATGAGAATTTGTTCTGAACTGACTTGCCTAGTTAAATAAATAAATACAAATATATATAAAAGGCCTTAATCTGGGGCGGCAGGGTAGCCTAGTGGTTAGAGCGTTGGGTTGCAAGTTCAAATCCTCGAGCTGACAAGGTACAAATCTGTCGTTCTGTCCCTGAACAGGCAGTTAACTAACCCACTGTTCCTAGGCTGTCATTGAAAATAAGAATTTGTTCTTAACTGACTTGCCTAGTTAAATTAAATACAGTTCCTTCAGAAATGACCAGCCATGAGACCTATTATCGCAGATGGTTCTGAAATCGTTTGTCGAGTTAGAAACAGATACGATAAGCATTCCAGAAACATTATTTTGTTTAAGTATAATTTGATCCCTGAGAAATAAAACTAATCACCCAAATCTGTCATTTTAATTTATAGGATTCATATAATATTCAATAAATATACAGTGCATTTTGAAAGTATTCAGACCCCTTCACTTATTCCACATTTTGTTACGTTACAGCCTTATACTAAAATGGATTAAATAAATAAAATACTTATCAATCTACACACAATACCCCATAATGACATCACAATACCCCATAATGACATCACAATACCCCATAATGACATCACAATACCCCATAATGACATCACAATACCCCATAATGACATCACAATACCCCATAATGACAAAGCAAAAACAGGTTTTTAGAAATTCAAACCTGATTCCTTATTTATATAAGTATTCAGACTCTTTGCTATGAGACTCTTCCTGGAGCTTATCGCCCGGCCAAACTGAGCAAATGGGTGAGAAGGGCCTTGGTCAGGGAGGTGACCAAGAACCCAATGGTCACTCTGACAGAGCTCCGGAGTTCCTCTGTGCAGATGGGAGAATCTTCCAGAAGGACAACTATCTCTACAGCACTCCACCAATCAGGCCTTTATGGTAGAGTGGCCAAACGGAAGCCACTCCTCTGTAAAAGGCACATGACAGCCCGCTTGGAGTTTGTCAAAAGGTACCATAGGGACTCTCAGACCACGAGAAACAAGATTTTCATATCTTATGAAACCAACTCTTTGGCCTGAATACCAAGTGTCACATCTGGAGTAAACCTGAACCATTCCTACGGTGAAGCATGTTGGTGACAGCATCATCCTTTGGGGATGTTTTTCAGTGAAAGGGACTGGGAGACTAGTCAGGATTGAGGGAAAGATGAACGGAGCAGAGTACAGAGAGATCCTGGATGAAGAGCACTCAGGACTGAAGGTTCACCTTCCAATCGGACAACGACCCTAAGCTCACAGCCAAGGCGACGCAGGAGTGGTTTTGGGACAAGTCTCTGAATATCCTTGAGTGGCTTAGCCAGAGCCCGAACTTGAACCCAAATCGAATATCTCTAGAGAGACCTGAAAATAGCTGTGCAGCGACGCTCCCCATCCAACCTGACAGAGCTTGAGAGGATCTGCAGAGAAGAATGGGAAAAACTCCCCAAATACAGGTGTGCCAAGCTTGTCCAGTCATACCCATGACGACTCGAGGCTGTAATCGTTGCCAAAGGTGCTTCAACAAAGTACTGAGTAAAGGGTCTGAATACTTATGTAAATGTGATATTTCACATTTGTATTATTAATACATTTTCACACATTTAAAAAAAAATATATATATATATATATATGTTTTGCTTCTTCATTAGGGTGTATTGTTTGTAGATTGATGAGAATTATTTTTTTATTTAATCCATTTTGGAATAAGACTGGAAAATGTCAAGGGGTCTGAATACTTTCCGAATTCACTCACTGGCCAGTTTTTTTAGGTACACTACCTAGTTCACAAAAATGGGTCACTCCTACGAGTCATGTTGCATATAAAACAGGCAGGTATCGAGGCATTCAGTTACTGTTTGATTTAACAGGGGCAAAATGAGTGACCTAATCTACTTTCAGCGGGGGTATGATCGTTAGTTTCGCCGTATCCAGTATCTCAGAAACGGCCAACCTCCTGGGCACGCCAGTGTCAAGGGGTTACTGAGAATGGTGCGACAAACAAACAAAAAACTTCCAGTCAGCGGCAGTCCTGTGGCAGTCCTGTGGCAGTCCTGTGGCAGTCCTGTGGCAGTCCTGTGGCAGTCCTGTGGCAGTCCTGTGGTAGTCCTGTGGCAGTCCTGTGGCAGTCCTGTGGCAGTCCTGTGGTAGTCCTGTGGCAGTCCTGTGGTAGTCCTGTGGCAGTCCTGTGGCAGTCCTGTGGTAGTCCTGTGGCAGTCCTGTGGCAGTCCTGTGGCAGTCCTGTGGCAGTCCTGTGGGCAAAATCAGCTCGTTGATGAGAGAAGTCGAAGGGAAATGGCAAGAATCGTGCACGCTAACAGGCGGGCCACAAACAGACAACATCTTGGAACTCGTTGATCCTTGTCACCGATGGGAGCAGCAGACGACCTCACCGGGTTCCGCTCCTATCCGCTAAAAACAAGAAGAAGAAGCGGCTCCAGTGGGCACGACATCACCGGGTTCCGCTCCTATCAGCTAAAAACAAGAAGAAGAAGCGGTGCCAGTGGGCACGACATCACCGGGTTCCGCTCCTATCCGCTAAAAACAAGAAGAAGAAGTGGTGCCAGTGGGCACGACATCACCGGGTTCCACTCCTATCAGCTAAAAACAAGAAGAAGAAGCGGCTCCAGTGGGCACGACATCACCGGGTTCCGCTCCTATCAGCTAAAAACAAGAAGAAGAAGCGGTGCCAGTGGGCACGACATCACCGGGTTCCGCTCCTATCCGCTAAAAACAAGAAGAAGAAGTGGTGCCAGTGGGCACGACATCACCGGGTTCCACTCCTATCAGCTAAAAACAAGAAGAAGAAGCGGTGCCAGTGGGCACGACATCACCGGGTTCCGCTCCTATCCGCTAAAAACAAGAAGAAGAAGCGGCTCCAGTGGGCACGACATCACCGGGTTCCGCTCCTATCAGCTAAAAACAAGAAGAAGAAGCGGTGCCAGTGGGCACGACATCACCGGGTTCCGCTCCTATCCGCTAAAAACAAGAAGAAGAAGCGGCTCCAGTGGGCACGACATCACCGGGTTCCGCTCCTATCAGCTAAAAACAAGAAGAAGAAGCGGTGCCAGTGGGCACGACATCACCGGGTTCCGCTCCTATCCGCTAAAAACAAGAAGAAGAAGCGGTGCCAGTGGGCACGACATCACCGGGTTCCGCTCCTATCAGCTAAAAACAAGAAGAAGAAGCGGCTCCAGTGGGCACGACATCACCGGGTTCCGCTCCTATCAGCTAAAAACAAGAAGAAGAAGCGGTGCCAGTGGGCACGACATCACCGGGTTCCGCTCCTATCAGCTAAAAACAAGAAGAAGAAGCGGCTCCAGTGGGCACGACATCACCGGGTTCCGCTCCTATCCGCTAAAAACAAGAAGAAGAAGCGGCTCCAGTGGGCACGACATCACCAACACTGGACAAATGAGGAGTGGGAAAACATTTTCTGGAACATGACAGTTTCCTGGTCAGTCCCCCAGACCTCAACCCAATAGAGCATAATGACGGGCTGTTAGCAGTGTGAATGTACTGCCGTCCAATCTGCAGTAAACCCGTGAAGTCATCGCGTCAGCATGGACCAACATCCGACACCTTGTAGAATCTATACCCCAAATAATTCAGGCTGTTCTGGAGGCAAAGGGGGTCCCAGTACTAGATGGGTTTACATCATAAACTGTCTGGTGAGTGTATATTATAGCAATAGATATAAATCAAATGTAGCTATGTATTGTTCCATAAACAGCCTTATAAGTTATCTAATATTGATTCAGTATCTAAAAGGCTTAACGGCCTATAAATCATCTCCTGATTCTGTAACGTGAGGCAGCTTGATGTACAATACAATGTACCAGTACACCTCCTGGACAGGATGCTAGTCTATCATAAGACCTTACCCCCAATCCATCTCCTTAATGCTGAGTGCCAGACAGAGACGCATCGGGTCAATTTCTTCTGAGTTTTTTGGTATGACTCGACACAGGGAGTCAAACTACTAACCTTCCAATCTGAGGGACGGGACCCTCTTAGCCCACTGAAGTGATCCCCGTGGTAGAGAGATTATATTCCGGGTAACTTTCTTATCTTTTCCTCCTCAGTTGTTCGCTGAACCTCGATACCTAGAAGCCGACTTAATTTCCTCAAACCACACAGGATATCTGATACTCTTCCTCATACTCTTGCTCAATAGACCAGAATATAATCGCTCTGACGTTAAAGCAAAGTTGTTTATATTGTTGTTAACAAAGCGTAGAGTTATATTTTGAACCTCAAGCTGAATTCATATTAGATAACTTATATGGTTGATTATGGGATATCATATACTCTATATAGGCTATTACCATGGTGATGGGGGGGGGGGGGGGTCGAAACAGTTGCATATTTTTGACGATGTTTCATTGTAGTGGGGTGATAATGATCGTATATGCATATATATGCACCTCACATGCGATTTGTAATAAGACGAATCAATTTGTTTATCTAACTCATAAAGATCAATGAAATATACACGCACGCTCACACCCTCACGAGCACGCACGCATGTGTACTTTCACAGCGCACACACACACCTCGGCCCCTTCCACCCCACCCTAAAAAAACAACCAAATCCCTGTTCATTGCTGACTCAGTGAATCACAATAGCGGTAATAGGTTTATAACAGTGGGTATTTTATCCCCAAGGTCTCAGTTTGGCCCCGCTGGTCACTAAGGCTTTCAAGTCACCGTGATGACAGCACAGGAGCTCAAACTCAAACCAGACCTCCCAGCCTTCTCTTTTAGACATGGGTGCCTATAAAACACACACACACACACACACACACAGACACACACACTGACACACACAGACACAGACACACACACACAGACACACACACACAGACACACACACACACACACACAGACACACACACACACACAGACACACACACACACACACACACACACACTAATCAGGTTTCAACTCTATGGCGTGACATACAATGCAGTGTTTCATAGTTTCCTTTCCCACTGGAAACACAACCTCTCGTTGTGTGTAATATGTTCCGCAGATGGAGTCTCTACAGGCTCCGACTATTACTGACATCGTCCTAAAAGACCACACTTTGGCATGAGGAGATATTCTGAGTTGAGATCCATGTGTATAGAGCACATGGACCGGTACCCCCTGTATATAGCCTCCACATTGACTCTGTACCGGTACCCCCTGTATATAGCCTCCACATTGACTCTGTACTGGTACCCCCTGTATATAGCCTCCACATTGACTCTGTACTGGTACCCCCTGTATATAGCCTCCACATTGACTCTGTACCGGTACCCCCTGTATATAGCCTCCACATTGACTCTGTACTGGTACCCCCTGTATATAGCCTCCACATTGACTCTGTACTGGTACCCCCTGTATATAGCCTCCACATTGACTCTGTACTGGTACCCCCTGTATATAGCCTCCACATTGACTCTGTACTGGTACCCCCTGTATATAGCCTCCACATTGACTCTGTACTGGTACCCCCTGTATATAGCCTCCACATTGACTCTGTACCGGTACCCCCTGTATAGAGCCTCCACATTGACTCTGTACCGGTACCCCCTGTATGTAGCCTCCACATTGACTCTGTACCGGTACCCCCTGTATATAGCCTCCACATTGACTCTGTACGGGTACCCCCTGTATATAGCCTCCACATTGACTCTGTACTGGTACCCCCTGTATATAGCCTCCACATTGACTCTGTACCGGTACCCCCTGTATATAGCCTCCACATTGACTCTGTACTGGTACCCCCTGTATATAGCCTCCACATTGACTCTGTACTGGTACCCCCTGTATATAGCCTCCACATTGACTCTGTACTGGTACCCCCTGTATAAAGCCTCCACATTGACTCTGTACCGGTTCCCCCTGTATATAGCCTCCACATTGACTCTGTACTGGTACCCCCTGTATAGAGCCTCCACATTGACTCTGTACCGGTACCCCCTGTATGTAGCCTCCACATTGACTCTGTACCGGTACCCCCTGTATATAGTCTCCACATTGACTCTGTACTGGTACCCCCTATATATAGCCTCCACATTGACTCTGTACCGTAACCCCCTGTATATAGCCTCCACATTGACTCTGTACTGGTACCCCCTGTATATAGCCTCCACATTGACTCTGTACTGGTACCCCCTGTATATAGCCTCCACATTGACTCTGTACCGGTACCCCCTGTATATAGCCTCCACATTGACTCTGTACTGGTACCCCATGTATATAGCCTCCACATTGACTCTGTACCGGTACCCCCTGTATATAGCCTCCACATTGACTCTGTACTGGTACCCCCTGTATATAGCCTCCACATTGACTCTGTACTGGTACCCCCTGTATATAGCCTCCACATTGACTCTGTACTGGTACCCCCTGTATATAGCCTCCACATTGACTCTGTACTGGTACCCCCTGTATATAGCCTCCACATTGACTCTGTACCGTAACTCCCTGTATATAGCCTCCACATTGACTCTGTACTGGTACCCCCTGTATATAGCCTCCACATTGACTCTGTACCGTAACACCCTCTATATAGCCTCCACATTGACTCTGTACCGTAACACCCTCTATATAGCCTCCACATTGACTCTGTAACCTAACACCCTGTATAT
>NW_027258308.1:0-10000 GCF_045791955.1 Oncorhynchus clarkii lewisi | reverse complement strand
TACATAGGTATTCCTCTTGTCCAGATGGGTTAGGGCAGTGGGCAGTGTGGTTGAGATTGCATTGTCTGTGGACCTATTGGGGCGGTAAGAAAAATTTAGTGGGTCTAGGGTGTCAGGTAGGGTGGAGGTGATATGGTCCTTGACTAGTCTCTCAAAGCACTTCATGATGACGGAAGTGAGTGCTACGGGGCGGTAGTCATTTAGCTCAGTTACCTTAGCTTTCTTGGGAACAGGGACAATGGTGGCCCTCTTGATGTGGGAACAGCAGACTGGGATAAAGATGGATTGAATATCAAATCAAATCAAATCACATTTATTTATATAGCCCTTCGTACATCAGCTGATATCTCAAAGTGCTGTACAGAAACCCAGCCTAAAACCCCAAACAGCAAGCAATGCAGGTGTAGAAGCACAGTGGCTAGGAAAAACTCCCTAGAAAGGCCAAAACATAGGAAGAAACCTAGAGAGGAACCAGGCTATGTGGGGTGGCCAGTCCTCTTCTGGCTGTGCCGGGTGGAGATTATAACAAAACATGGTCAAGATGTTCAAATGTTCATAAATGACCAGCATGGTCGAATAATAATAAGGCAGAACAGTTGAAACTGGAGCAGCAGCACAGTCAGGTGGACTGGGGACAGCAAGGAGTCATCATGTCAGGTATTCCTGGGGCATGGTCCTAGGGCTCAGGTCCTCTGAGAGAGAGAAAGAAAGAGAGAATTAGAGAGAGCATATGTGGGATGGCCAGTCCTCTTCTGGCTGTGCCGGGTGGAGATTATAACAGAACATGGCCAAGATGTTCAAATGTTCATAAATGACCAGCATGGTCGAATAATATTAAGGCAGAACAGTTGAAACTGGAGCAGCAGCACAGCCAGGTGGACTGGGGACAGCAAGGAGTCATCATGTCAGGTAGTCCTGGGGCATGGTCCTAGGGCTCAGGTCCTCCGAGAGAGAGAAAGAGAGAAGGAGAGAATTAGAGAACGCACACCTAGATTCACACAGGACACCGAATAGGACAGGAGAAGTACTCCAGATATAACAAACTGACCCTAGCCCCCCGACACATAAACTACTACTGCAGCATAAATACTGGAGGCTGAGACAGGAGGGGTCAGGAGACACTGTGGCCCACTCCGAGGACACCCCCGGACAGGGCCAAACAGGAAGGATATAACCCCACCCACTTTGCCAAAGCACAGCCCCCACACCACTAGAGGGATATCTTCAACCACCAACTTACCATCCTGAGACAAGGCTGAGTATAGCCCACAAAGACCTCCGCCACGGCTCAACCCAAGGGGGGGGGGGGCGCCAACCCAGACAGGATGACCACATCAGTGACTCAACCCACTCAGGTGACGCACCCCCTCCAGGGACGGCATGAGAGAGCCCCAGTAAGCCAGTGACTCAGCCCCTGTAATAGGGTTAGAGGCAGAGAATCCCAGTGGATTGTAAACACAACAGCCAGCTGGTCTGCGCATGCTCTGAGGACGTGGCTAGGGTTGCCGTCTGGGCCGGCAGCCTTGCGAGGGTTAACACCTTTAAATGTTTTACTCACGTTGGCTGCGGTAAAGGAGAGCCCGCAGGTTTTGGTAGCGGGACGTGTCGGGGTCCGCAACGGGCTGGTTTTCTTTTTGTTGTCCGTGATTGACTGTTGGGTGATTTGGTGCTGGGTTGGTACAGGTGTGTTGATATCCTTCATTGTGTTGTTGTCTCACTGCTATTGTCTGCCCAGCCTTCACCTCTAGTGGGCTGTGTTCTGTATTGGTCACTGTGATGTCTGTCGTCTAGTGAACTGTGTTCTGTATTGGTCACTGTGATGTTTGTCGTCTAGTGAACTGTGTTCTGTATTGGTCACTGTGATGTCTGTGGTCTAGTGGACTGTGTTCTGTATTGGTCACTGATGTCTAGTGGACTGTGTTCTGTATTGGTCACTGTGATGTCTGTCGTCTAGTGGACTGTGTTCTGTATTGGTCACTGATGTCTAGTGGACTGTGTTCTGTATTGGTCACTGTGATGTATGTGGTCTAGTGGACTGTGTTCTGTATTGGTCACTGTGATGTCTTGTGTCTGTGGTCTAGTGAACACTCTCCTATTAGAACTACATAAATTCAGTAAAGGTTTTGCATTTTGCAACCCTACTATTCAGTGTGTAGTGTTGTACAGACTACTCTGAGTGCACAAAACATTAGGAACACCTTCCTAATATTGAGTTGCACAAACCGGTGTGCCTGGTACCTACTACCCTACCCTGTTCAATGGCCCTTCAATCTTTTGTCTTGCCTATTCACCCTCTGAATGGCCCACACACACAATCCATGTCTAAAGGCTTAACAATCCTTCTTTAACCTGTCTCCTCCTCCTTCATCTAAACTGATTGAAGTGGATTTAACAAGTGACATCAATAAGGGATCATAGTTTTCACCTGGATTCACCTGGTCAGTCTATGTCATGGAAAGAGCAGGTGTTCTTAATGTTGTGTGTTGACATCAGTGCTTGTTACTCCAGCAGGACTGCTTAACAGTGGAAGGGGAGGACCTGAAGCACGACTTTGAGAGACTGCAACTGGCCATGGACATGGTGGGGTTCCTGCCTGCCACACGCAAACAGTATGTATATTACACACTCACACACACGTCTGTCTGTCTTTCTCTCTCTATCCCACCGTCTTTCTCTTTCTCCCTCTATCCCTTAGTCGTTATGTCTCTATCTTCTCCCTGCTGTCTGACTCTCTCCTCTCTGTCTGGTAGGATCTTCTCTCTGCTGTCTGACTCTCTCCTCTCTGTCTGGTAGGATCTTCTCCCTGCTGTCTGACTCTCTCCTCTCTGTCTGGTAGGATCTTCTCTCTGCTGTCTGACTCTCTCCTCTCTGTCTGGTAGGATCTTCTCCCTGCTGTCTGACTCTCTCTCTCTCTCTTTCCTCTCTGTCTGGTAGGATCTTCTCCCTGCTGTCTGACTCTCTCTCCTCTCTGTCTGGTAGGATCTTCTCTCTCTTGTCTGACTCTCTCCTCTCTGTCTGGTAGGATCTTCTCCCTGCTGTCTGACTCTCTCCTCTCTGTCTGGTAGGATCTTCTCCCTGCTGTCTGACTCTCTCTCTCTTTTTCCTCTGCTGTCTGGTAGGATCTTCTCCCTGCTGTCTGACTCTCTCATCTCTGTCTGGTAGGATCTTCTCACTGCTGTCTGACTCTCTCTCTCTCTTTCCTCTCTGTCTGGTAGGATCTTCTCCCTGCTGTCTGACTCTCTCTCCTCTCTGTCTGGTAGGATCTTCTCTCTCTTGTCTGACTCTCTCCTCTCTGTCTGGTAGGATCTTCTCTCTCTTGTCTGACTCTCTCCTCTCTGTCTGGTAGGATCCTCTCCCTGCTGTCTGACTCTCTCTCTTCTCTGTCTGGTAGGATCTTCTCTCTCTTGTCTGACTCTCTCTCTCCTCTCTGTCTGGTAGGATCTTCTCCCTGCTGTCTGACTCTCTCCTCTCTGTCTGGTAGGATCTTCTCCCTGCTGTCTGACTCTCTCCTCTCTGTCTGGTAGGATCTTCTCTCTGCTGTCTGACTCTCTCCTCTCTGTCTGGTAGGATCTTCTCCCTGCTGTCTGACTCTCTCCTCTCTGTCTGGTAGGATCTTCTCCCTGCTGTCTGACTCTCTCTCTCTCTCTTTCCTCTCTGTCTGGTAGGATCTTCTCCCTGCTGTCTGACTCTCTCTCCTCTCTGTCTGGTAGGATCTTCTCTCTCTTGTCTGACTCTCTCCTCTCTGTCTGGTAGGATCTTCTCCCTGCTGTCTGACTCTCTCCTCTCTGTCTGGTAGGATCTTCTCCCTGCTGTCTGACTCTCTCTCTCTTGTTCCTCTGCTGTCTGGTAGGATCTTCTCCCTGCTGTCTGACTCTCTCATCTCTGTCTGGTAGGATCTTCTCCCTGCTGTCTGACTCTCTCTCTCTCTTTCCTCTCTGTCTGGTAGGATCTTCTCCCTGCTGTCTGACTCTCTCTCCTCTCTGTCTGGTAGGATCTTCTCTCTCTTGTCTGACTCTCTCCTCTCTGTCTGGTAGGATCTTCTCTCTCTTGTCTGACTCTCTCCTCTCTGTCTGGTAGGATCCTCTCCCTGCTGTCTGACTCTCTCTCTTCTCTGTCTGGTAGGATCTTCTCTCTCTTGTCTGACTCTCTCTCTCCTCTCTGTCTGGTAGGATCTTCTCCCTGCTGTCTGACTCTCTCCTCTCTGTCTGGTAGGATCTTCTCCCTGCTGTCTGACTCTCTCTCTCTCTTTCCTCTCTGTCTGGTAGGATCTTCTCCCTGCTGTCTGACTCTCTCCTCTCTGTCTGGTAGGATCTTCTCTCTCTTGTCTGACTCTCTCTCTCCTCTCTGTCTGGTAGGATCTTCTCTCTCTTGTCTAACTCTCTCTCTCCTCTCTGTCTCGTAGGATCTTCTCCCTGCTGTCTGACTCTCTCTCTCCTCTCTGTCTGGTAGGATCTTCTCTCTGCTGTATGACTCTCTCTCTCCTCTCTGTCTGGTAGGATCTTCTCCCTGCTGTCTGACTCTCTCCTCTCTGTCTGGTAGGATCTTCTCCCTGCTGTCTGACTCTCTCCTCTCTGTCTGGTAGGATCTTCTCCCTGCTGTCTGACTCTCTCCTCTCTGTCTGATAGGATCTTCTCTCTGCTGTCTGCTATCCTCTACCTGGGCAACATCCTCTACAAGAAGAAGACCTACAGAGATGACTCCATAGACATCTGTAACCCAGATGTGCTGCCTACCATCTCAGAGCTGCTCCAGGTGAACCTCCATGTCTATTGGTCATCCATCCATCTATTCATTCATTCATTTGTGAATTTATCAGTCTGTCCGTACATCCGTCATCCATCCATCCATTGATTCATCCGTCCTGCCATTCATCCAATCATTCAGCATGGTTTCAGGTACGCTACGACAGTTATTAGTTTGAGGGCTGTTCTCAGGTCTGTAATGTTATTAACTTCAGTAGAGGCTTTAGCTATGGCTGAAAGAGAAACTCCCATCTTTTTATAATTCCGTGACCAAGTAGAGAGGGTGTTAACATGTGTTTTTCAAAAGGTATGTGTATTCAATTTCCTCAGCGCAGGTTTACAGACAGACACAGAGACGTGAACACTGTACACACGGACATTCATTCTTGACATGTTGAACTATCTGGCAACTGTGAAAGAAACATGATATAGTCATTTATATCATATAGCGCATGAGCTGCAGTCGATGTGTTGAATTCTCAGTATTTTCATGGCTCTAATGAATGAGCTGCAGTCGATGTGTTGAATTCTCAGTATTTTCATGGCTCTAATGAATGAGCTGCAGTCGATGTGTTGAATTCTCAGTATTTTCATGGCTCTAATGAATGAGCTGCAGTCGATGTGTTGAATTCTCAGTATTTTCATGGCTCTAATGAATGAGCTGCAGTCGATGTGTTGAATTCTCAGTATTTTCATGGCTCTAATGAATGAGCTGCAGTCGATGTGTTGAATTCTCAGTATTTTCATGGCTCTAATGAATGAGCTGCAGTCGATGTGTTGAATTCTCAGTATTTTCATGGCTCTAATGAATGAGCTGCAGTCGATGTGTTGAATTCTCAGTATTTTCATGGCTCTAATGAATGAGCTGCAGTCGATGTGTTGAATTCTCAGTATTTTCATGGCTCTAATGAATGAGCTGCAGTCGATGTGTTGAATTCTCAGTATTTTCATGGCTCTAATGAATGAGCTGCAGTCGATGTGTTGAATTCTCAGTATTTTCATGGCTCTAATGAATGAGCTGCAGTCGATGTGTTGAATTCTCAGTATTTTCATGGCTCTAATGAATGAGAACAGCTGAAAGATTAGCCCGAGTATGTGACTCAGGGTAGTTACAACAGAACGTTGTTAGTCACTCACTGTCTATCCTCCAGTTTGGAGACGAGGAAAATGTAGTCTGAAATGAGTTCACATGCAGCGTATAATTTGATCGTTCATCATTTTGCGCCGTATTTGGCTTCTTGATGATTTTCAACACTGAGATGTTTTTTGGAGACCGGGACGATGCAAAGACTAGAGCCCACGACTGCCAGAGTCGTGTTTAACACACAACACGCACATAAACGTTTTTAATTCAACTATTATATGACTATCCACAATGATCACATTATTGTGTGCGTACAACCGTACTCTGTAAATACATGGTGGCCGGGCCCACATGAGCCCCGTTAGCGCCAACACAACACACTGAGCCTCGTGCTTCTACACCAGCATTGCTTGATGTTTGGGGTTTTAGGCTGGGTTTCTGTACAGCACTTTGAGATATCAGCTGATGTACGAAGGGCTATATAAATACATTTGATTTGATTTGATTTGAGCCGGTCATATTGGACCAACACGATTAGACAAGGGGCTTGTTCCAGTTCTGAGGAACGTAAGTGGGAGACAGAACATCAACAGAAAGCACTGATGGTGTTGAAAGTGTGGCAGATGTGTGAACTGGACAGAACCAGAGAAAACTGGTTTCAGAACAGAAGAGGTCCGTAGAATAACTGTTTATACTTCTTCTCAGAACTTGTTTATGTGCTCAGAAGAGCGTCTTTATTTTTGGGTTCATCGCATCGTTCTCCTTAAAGGAGACATGTTGTACCCTGTTCACATGACTGACCTGATCCAAGCCATTCCACGTGAAGCTGTACTGTGGCCTGGTTATACATCCACCGTGCTGAACCATGCTGAAACCATGTTGGAACCATGTTGGAACCATGCTGGAACCCTGCTGAAACCATGTTGGAACCATGCTGGAACCCTGCTGAAACCATGTTGGAACCATGTTGGAACCATGCTGAAACCATGCTGGAACCATGCTGGAACCCTGCTGAAACCATGTTGGAACCATGCTGGAACCATGTTGGAACCATGCTGGAACCCTGCTGAAACCATGTTGGAACCATGCTGGAACCCTGCTGAAACCATGTTGGAACCATGTTGGAACCATGCTGGAACCCTGCTGAAACCATGTTGGAACCATGCTGGAACCCTGCTGAAACCATGTTGGAACCATGCTGGAACCATGTTGGAACCATGCTGGAACCCTGCTGAAACCATGTTGGAACCATGCTGGAACCCTGCTGAAACCATGTTGGAACCATGTTGGAACCATGCTGAAACCATGCTGGAACCATGCTGGAACCCTGCTGAAACCATGTTGGAACCATGTTGGAACCATGCTGGAACCATGCTGGAACCCTGCTGAAACAGTACTGAAACCATGTTGGAACCATGTTGGAACCATGCTGAAACCATGTTGGAACCATGCTGGAACCCTGCTGAAACCATGTTGGAACCATGTTGGAACCATGCTGGAACCCTGCTGAAACAGTACTGAAACCATGTTGGAACCATGTTGGAACCATGCTGGAACCATGCTGGAACCCTGCTGAAACAGTACTGAAACCATGTTGGAACCATGTTGGAACCATGTTGGAACCATGTTGGAACCATGCTGAAACCATGCTGGAACCATGTTGGAACCATGCTGGAACCATGCTGGAACCCTGCTGAAACAGTACTGAAACCATGTTGGAACCATGTTGGAACCATGTTGGAACCATGTTGGAACCATGCTGAAACCATGTTGGAACCATGCTGAAACCATGTTGGAACCATGCTGGAACCCTGCTGAAACAGTACTGTTTCAGCATACTGTTCAGATCAGCTCGATAGTGAGAGAAAAAGCATTGTAATTTTTTGTAGTTCCAGTAGTCTGTCTCACGTTTCTATCACAGTGCTAACAAACACACAAGTACCTTGTGGAATTGGGCTTGCATTAGACACGCCCACAGCTCCTACACCCTGTGCCCTGATTCACCTCCTAAACCACAGCTCCTACACCCTGTGCCCTGATTCACCTCCTAAACCACAGCTCCTACACCCTGTGCCCTGATTCACCTCCTGAACCACAGCACCTACATCCTGTGCCCTGCTCAGCTATGGACTCTAACAATACATTATAACTCTCTCAGCTATGGACTCTAACAACACATTATAACTCTCTCAGCCATGGACTCTAACACATTATAACTCTCTCAGCTATGGACTCTAACAACACATTATAACTCTCTCAGCTATGGACTCTAACAACACATTATAACTCTCTCAGCTATGGACTCTAACAACACATTATAACTCTCTCAGCTATGGACTCTAACAACACATTATAACTCTTTCAGCTATGGACTCTAACAACACATTATAACTCTCTCAGCTATGGACTCTAACAACACATTATAACTCTCTCAGCTATGGACTCTAACAACACATTATAACTCTCTCAGCTATGGACTCTAACAACACATTATAACTCTCTCAGCTATGGACTCTAACAACACATTATAACTCTCTCAGCTATGGACTCTAACAACACATTATAACTCTCTCAGCTATGGACTCTAACAACACATTATAACTCTCTCAGCTATGGACTCTAACAACACATTATAACTCTCTCAGCTATGGACTCTAACAACACATTATAACTCTCTCAGCTATGGACTCTAACAACACATTATAACTCTCTCAGCTATGGACTCTAACAACACATTATAACTCTCTCAGCTATGGACTCTAACAACACATTATAACTCTCTCAGCTATGGACTCTAACACATTATAACTCTCTCAGCTATGGACTCTAACAACACATTATAACTCTCTCAGCTATGGACTCTAACAACACATTATAACTCTCTCAGCTATGGACTCTAACAACACATTATAACTCTCTCAGCTATGGACTCTAACAACACATTATAACTCTCTCAGCTATGGACTCTAACAACACATTATAACTCTCTCAGCTATGGACTCTAACAACACATTATAACTCTCTCAGCTATGGACTCTAACAACACATTATAACTCTCTCAGCTATGGACTCTAACAACACATTATAACTCTCTCAGCTATGGACTCTAAAAACACATTATAACTCTCTCAGCTATGGACTCTAGCTATGGACTCTACATTATAACTCTCTCAGCTATGGACTCTAACAACACATTATAACTCTCTCAGCTATGGACTCTAACAACACATTATAACTCTCTCAGCTATGGACTCTAACAACACATTATAACTCTCTCAGCTATGGACTCTAACAACACATTATAACTCTCTCAGCTATGGACTCTAACAACACATTATAACTCTCTCAGCTATGGACTCTAAAAACACATTATAACTCTCTCAGCTATGGACTCTAACAACACATTATAACTCTCTCAGCTATGGACTCTAACAACACATTATAACTCTCTCAGCTATGGACTCTAACAACACATTATAACTCTCTCAGCTATGGACTCTAACAACACATTATAACTCTCTCAGCTATGGACTCTAACAACACATTATAACTCTCTCAGCTATGGACTCTAACAACACATTATAACTCTCTCAGCTATGGACTCTAACAACACATTATAACTCTCTCAGCTATGGACTCTAACAACACATTATAACTCTCTCAGCTATGGACTCTAGCAACACATTATAACTCTCTCAGCTATGGACTCTAGCAACACATTATAACTCTCTCAGCTATGGACTCTAGCAACACATTATAACTCTCTCAGCTATGGACTCTAACACATTATAACTCTCTCAGCTATGGACTCTAACAACACATTATAACTCTCTCAGCTATGGACTCTAACAACACATTATAACTCTCTCAGCTATGGACTCTAACAACACATTAACACATTATAACTCTCTCAGCTATGGACTCTAACACATTATAACTCTCTCAGCTATGGACTCTAACAACACATTATAACTCTCTCAGCTATGGACTCTAACACATTATAACTCTCTCAGCTATGGACTCTAACACATTATAACTCTCTCAGCTATGGACTCTAACAACACATTATAACTCTCTCAGCTATGGACTCTAACAACACATTATAACTCTCTCAGCTATGGACTCTAACAACACATTATAACTCTCTCAGCTATGGACTCTAACACATTATAAC